>NW_028281221.1:0-300000 GCF_059751285.1 Brachycentrus maculatus
TAGAAATTTAATGCAAGGAAGATTTAAAAATCATCGTTCAATTTTTTTTCAATATTATAATGATAGATCGTCACTTTTATAAAATACTACATCGAGAGCGCATATTATGTGGTCATGATATTTAACAAATTTAAACTTACTAACGCAGGGGTAGATAGAGAAAATAGATCAGCCCCCCTCTCCCCCCTCAGACTCAGCCGATTGACAACGTTTTTTTTTAAATATATTTTTTATCTATCATTATTATTTTCATATCATAATCCATGTCTGTATAAGCGCCCTTAAGGTAGTATTTTACAAAAATCGCACTTTATAAATAATCCAAAATTATAATTTTTATAATTATCGCCACACTACTTAGCCTTTGCAAGCATTCTTCGCCTCTATCAGATTCATGCATCTTCTCATACATACTCGCCGATTATTTGGACTCCAGCCCTGACCGCTTTCAAGTATTTGACATATCCGATCATGTTAAGTTTTTCTCGGTCTAACTTTTGCTTCTTTTTACAACTACATTCGCTTTACCGTTATTTTCTTACTTATTCGTCTCATATGTCCAAACTATCACAATACATCTTAATTTTATTGATAATGCTTATCTATGGATAAAAAATATACAAGTAAGTAAAATTTCATTTTTACTACGCCTTCTAATATGAACGTCAAAGACATTTAAGCTAGGTAAATTTACAGAGAGAATAATGAGATACTTATAAATTCCCTAATAACCTAATAAAACTAACCTTACCTAACCGCAACACCGCATATTAAAAGAGATTTATCTACCCTTACTTGCTCTGTCATGTAACATTTTCCTCGCCTTCATTAATCCTCTTCGCATTCCACTTCCTGCTAACATATGTACACTAACGTATGTACAAACAGGCTTTGTAAATGTTGTGGAAGACGAACACACTAAAAATAAGTAGAACAATCAACGCGTAAAAGAGTTTTGTAAAAAAAAAAAACAAGGAAAAAATATTTATAATGAAAATGTAACATTGTTTTAAAATCACAAATTTTATTATTATCACTTAATTATAATGTCTACCGGTTTCGAAGACCTAACCTAACCTAACCGCTTCTTTATCAAGACTGATTAATATTATATATATATATATATATATATATATATATATATATATATATATATATATATATATATATATATATATATATATATATATATATATATATAATATTAATCAGTCTTGATAAAGAAGCGGTTAGGTTAGGTTAGGTCTTCGAAACCGGTAGACATTATAATTAAGTGATAATAATAAAATTTGTGATTTTAAAACAATGTTACATTTTCATTATAAATATTTTTTCCTTGTTTTTTTTTTTTACAAAACTCTTTTACGCGTTGATTGTTCTACTTATTTTTAGTGTGTTCGTCTTCCACAACATTTACAAAGCCTGTTTGTACATACGTTAGTGTACATATGTTAGCAGGAAGTGGAATGCGAAGAGGATTAATGAAGGCGAGGAAAATGTTACATGACAGAGCAAGTAAGGGTAGATAAATCTCTTTTAATATGCGGTGTTGCGGTTAGGTAAGGTTAGTTTTATTAGGTTATTAGGGAATTTATAAGTATCTCATTATTCTCTCTGTAAATTTACCTAGCTTAAATGTCTTTGACGTTCATATTAGAAGGCGTAGTAAAAATGAAATTTTACTTACTTGTATATTTTTTATCCATAGATAAGCATTATCAATAAAATTAAGATGTATTGTGATAGTTTGGACATATGAGACGAATAAGTAAGAAAATAACGGTAAAGCGAATGTAGTTGTAAAAAGAAGCAAAAGTTAGACCGAGAAAAACTTAACATGATCGGATATGTCAAATACTTGAAAGCGGTCAGGGCTGGAGTCCAAATAATCGGCGAGTATGTATGAGAAGATGCATGAATCTGATAGAGGCGAAGAATGCTTGCAAAGGCTAAGTAGTGTGGCGATAATTATAAAAATTATAATTTTGGATTATTTATAAAGTGCGATTTTTGTAAAATACTACCTTAAGGGCGCTTATACAGACATGGATTATGATATGAAAATAATAATGATAGATAAAAAATATATTTAAAAAAAACGTTGTCAATCGGCTGAGTCTGAGGGGGGAGAGGGGGGCTGATCTATTTTCTCTATCTACCCCTGCGTTAGTAAGTTTAAATTTGTTAAATATCATGACCACATAATATGCGCTCTCGATGTAGTATTTTATAAAAGTGACGATCTATCATTATAATATTGAAAAAAAATTGAACGATGATTTTTAAATCTTCCTTGCATTAAATTTCTCATATTAAAAAAATAATAATTATGCTTACTCTTCTATATTTTTTATTTATGTTTATATCTGGGTCATTATGCCGTTGAGTGTCAATACTTCTAAATCTTATTAATGGCTGATGATAGTACCTATAATAGCAACTGAAATATCGGTTATTAAGTGTATCGTATCGTAAGTATCGCCAACCATTATCACAAGAAAAAAACTATCATTTGCTATTACTAAAGGTTTTTAATTTTTTTCAGACATGAATTTTCGTTCAGACACGATCGTAGCAGATCTGTGTTTACTAATTAAATTATTCAATAATATTTTATAAATTTCACCCTTGCCATCGTAAATAACGAAAATTGTTAATTGTTGCTTTCGTAATATCATCTGTAAGTGGTCTTAACGTCTAAAAGCTTTTTAATGTATTTTTTTGTTTGCTTATTTAAAAAGTTCTTACTGTATTTTTTTATCTGACAAACTGAATTATTCGTGAAGTTTGATATAGGATCCTTGATATTTTGGTTCGCTTGGAATAAAAAGCAACGCGCCTTGTTTGAAATTCTAGCCAACATGGCTGTTTGGTGTTCTCGTTTTACTAATTACTATATTTTTTCCTCTTTTGACGTGTGTTTGTATCTTATGATAACCCGTATTTTTATTTTTATTTGTAGATAATTATTACTTGTAGATAATTTAACGAATTTAAGACGATCGCAACATATATTTTTCGCAACTGTGAAAGGTTAAAAGGAAATCCTAATTCACCGGGTAAATATATATATATATATATATATATATATATATATATATATATATATATATATATATATATATATATATATATATATATATATATATAATATATATATATATATATATATAAATATATATATATATATATATATATATATATATAAATATATATATATATATATATATATATATATATATATATATATATATATATATATAAATATATATATATATATATATATATATATATATATATATAAATATATATATATATATATATATATATATATATATATATATATATATATATATATATATATATATATATATATATATATATATAAATATATATATATATATATATATATATATATATATATATATATATATATATATATATATATATATATATATATATATATATATATATGTATATATATATATATATACATATATATATATAAATTATAATAATATATATATATATATATATATATATATATATATAAATATATATATATATATATATATATATATATATATATATATATATATATATATATATATATAATATATATATATATATATATATATATATATATATATATATATATATATATATATATATATATTTATATATATATATATATATATATATATATATATATATATATATATATATATATGTATATAAACATAATGTTAAGAAATGTTACAAAATGTTATTAAATATATATATATATATATGTAGGTTTAGGTTATACCTAACCTAACCTAACCGCTTCTTTATCAAGACTGATTAATATTATATATATATATATATATATATATATATATATATATATATATATATATATATTATATATATATATATATATATATATATATATATATATATATATATATATATATATATATATATATATAAATATATATATATATATATATATATATATATATATATATATATATATATATATATATTATATATATATATATATATATATATATATATATATATATATATATATATATATATATATATATATATATATATATATATATATATATATATATATATATATATATATATATATATATATATATAAATATATATATATATATATATATATACAGTATCTACTCAATGAATTAGGGCCACGCAGAATTTCGCGCAATTTCTCAATTCAAACAGGAATAACTCAGAGAAAACCTTGAATAAAACAACATTGAATTTTATTTACACATGAACACTTTATTACGCTTAAATTATGCATATATTTTCATATAAATATAGTTAGTATTTAGTATTTCCACCTTTGGCAGAAATAACTGCCTCAATTCTTTTTGGCATACTTAAAATGCACTGTTTTATCATGTTTTTTATTTCTTCGTCTTCTGACCAAATTTTTTGAATATTTTTTTTAAGACAGTCTACTGTCGGATTTGGAAATGAGTATACCTTATTTTTTAACATGATCCATACGTTTTCTATAGGATTAAGGTCCGGAGAATTTCCAGGCCAGGGGAGCAAAGGCAGATTTTTGTTAGACAAAAATTTTATTATTGATTTAGCCCGGTGGCAAGGTGCCCCATCCTGCATGAAGGTGTATGGACCTTCTGTTGGGTCGAGTGTGGTAGAAGGGCAATAAAATTCGTTCGAGGACCTGCTTATAGGAATTTTGGTTCATTGTTCCTTCCACGAAAAACAACGGCCCAGGTAAATTGTTAATAATACATGACCATATCATTGTTGCAGGGGGGTGTTTGATAACTTTTACCACACAGGCCTCATTGTAACGTTCCATTGGTGTTCTCCTGACGAATCGACGGCTCTCTGTCACGGCTTCTAACCGGCACTCATCACTAAAGATGACCTGAAAAATAATGAAAATTTAAGTTTAATTCAAATATATAAGTTTATTTACTAAAATGATATGTTGAAAATTCAATTTAAATAAATACCTTTTTCCAATCATCTACCGAGTAAATTCGATGTAGCCTGGCCCATTTTAATCGATCCGCTTTCATTCGTGGTGTCAATTTTGGTACTTTTACAGGGCGCCTACATTTCAGATTTACTTCGTAAATACGTCGCCTCAGTGTTGATACCGATATATTTATACCCTCTTCTTCCAATTTTATTTTTAATGTTTTTGCTGATACACTACGGTTTTCTAAGGCACTTTGAACGATTTTTTGATCAGTCCTCGGTGTTGTTTTTCTAATCCTACGACAGTTCTTTCGCCGATTGCTGGTGGCGGGTGACTGGTTTTTTATTGATTTTGAAATTCTGTCCACTGTTTGAAGAGAAACGTTTTCTTTTTTGAAATTTCTCTATAAGATAGTATTCCTAATTTCAGTAGCACTATAACACTAGACTTTTTTTTTCTCAGAAATGTCTTTACTTTTTCCCATTTCGTCCTTTTAAAAAAAAAACACTTGTGTTTACAAAAAAAATTATACTTTATGAACTAAAATTAAAAATTAAGTTTTTTTCACAAGACACGATAACTATATAACCTCTCTGAACAAAACAATAACCAGAACTCAAGAAACTTCACTAATAAATGAGATAGGACTATTTTTTGAACTTTCAACTATCTGTCTACCTGTGCTAATTAGGGACCTTTCTCAGAAAAAGGGTTTGAACTTTTGTAAAGGGTTAAATAATCCAGGTATATTTCACATATTATTGAAGGTAATATACATGATATTAGATGTCAATAGAAAACTTAAAGTATTTATGTAAAATAAATATAATAATCCAAAAGATTTCAGAGTATTCAAAAAAATAATGGGTGGCCCTAATTCATTGAGTAGATACTGTATATATATATATATATATATATATATATATATATATATATATATATATATATATATATATATATATATATATAAATATATATATATATATATAAATATATATATATAATATATATATATATATATATATATATATATATATATATATATATATATAAATATAAATATATATATATATATATATATATATATATATATATATATATATCTATATAAATATATATATATATATATATATATATATATATATATATATATATAAATATATATATATATATATATATATATATATACATATATACATATATATATATATATATATAAATATATATATATATATATATATATATATATATATATATATATATATATATATAATAATATATATATATAATATATATATATATATATATATATATATATATATATATATATATATATATATATATATATATATATATATATATATATATATATATATATATATATATATATATATATATATATATATATATATATATATATATATATATATATATATATATATATATATATATATATATATATATATATATATATATATATATATATATATATATATATATATATATATATATATATATATATATATATATATATATATATATATATATATATATATATATATATATATATATATATATATATATATATATATATATATATATATATATATATATATATATATATATATATATATATATATATATATATATATATATATATATATATATATATATATATATATATATATATATATATATATATATATATATATACATATATATATATATATATATATATATATATATATGTATATAAACATAATGTTAAGAAATGTTACAAAATGTTATTAAATATATATATATATATATATATATATATATATATATATATATATATATATATATATATATATATATATATATATGTAGGTTTAGGTACATGTGGCAAGATCAATATAAATAAATCGATTTTCTCGTCATTAATACAAAATTTATTAAACCAAGTATTTATTGATTGAATCAATAAACGATTAAAGTAATATTTAGCATATTAATGTGCAATTGTTAACAAGAAGCGATATCCCGATTCTTGAATCGAAATTATAACGTAGTCGGGGAAACATGAATAGGCAACCTTTCGAGCCTGAGTGCTTTATTGAATTTTCCCTTCAGAAGCTTAACTACAGATTAACCTGTGGCGCGTATTTCTTCAACCCAACTGAGCTTAAAGCGGTCCAGGCAGATAGTTTACGCAAGTATACTTATACCATTTTATTTTGAAAATATAACGTATCCGTAATTTTAGAAATAAAATTCTATAACTAATATTTATAAATAATCCAACAACAATGAATAGTCGGGTTGTGGTCTCGTGGTTAGTGTCGCGAACTCTTAAGTCAAGTTTCTCGGTTCGAACCCACTCTACCACAATTTTCTAACTATTTCTAATAATGAGCCGCTTAGGCTCACAGAATTTTTTTATAATTTTATAATCTAATATATATATATATATATATATATATATATATATATATATATATATATATATATATATATATATATATATATATATATATATATATATATATATATATATATAAGATTTAAGTTTTTTACTGATATTTCTAGGTGGAACTGCATTTATATACTAAAATTACAACAACATATACAGTTTTTTTGCATGCAAATTTTATTTGACCAGTGACTGGGTTTCATCGCAACCCACACCAGTCTGTTGATGATTTACATGAACGTTACACAAGCGTATAAACTGATCATTTAAGTCATCCTGAGATACACAGACTTCCATTTCCTTTCGTATAAAAACAATAAACGCTTTGTCTTAAGTCGAGATCCGTTAAGATTTATATACGCATTTCACTTTGAGGTGTGTCGTGTACTGAATTATTTAAGAGTTTTTTTCTTCTCAATAGCCATTAAGTAAAATTACGAGGACCGAAAGGATCAAAAAACAATTTTGAAAGCTGACCATGGATGTGGTAATAGGAAAACGTTAAATCGAATTTGTTTCAACATAGATTATGGAACATTATTCTTCCTTAGGGAAGGGTTGGGAGGCTGAAACACCATTGAGGAAACATTATTCCCTAAACACTTATTGCTTTCTGGCGATCAAAAGTCGAGCGTGAAATATTATTGGCTATATTCCTTCTCTATTCGGGACACTAAAAGCACGTCAGAAGGAGCAGAAATTATTGATTATGAGGGTTTGTTTTCAGGTGATTATAAGTAGCAAACGATAAATCAATAAAACTCTAAGAACCTTTCATATTATGGCCATAATAATTGTAACATTTCGTCGTAAAAGTGAGGGATAGTCTTTAGAACAAAAAGGCTACCTTTTAACCCTTTGATGCTGAATTAATTCCCTTGGAGATTAAAATTTAATAAATATCCTCAAATTGGATCGTGAATTTCTCTATGCATTATATTATACCCTCTTTATAATAAAATAAGTTTTTTGGCGTGTTTTGTAACGTTCAACCTAGAAAGCTCATATGTAAAAGGCTTATCTGCAGGCAAAATATAAAAGGTAGGAAAAGAAACAGAAAAAAACTAATTAAAATAAATAAATATTTTATTTTGCAATTGAAGGGAATCGAATCTGAGACACTAGGTTTGTAGTAAAATATTAGACAAGAACATTTTAACCCTGTCTATTTGATTTTTTTTTCAATATTAATTTACTTATTTCAGGATATACAAATAATATTAGGCATTTGTGTGGCTGAAACTTGAAAAACCCCAATAAAAACTGAAAATAGGTATCGGACCTACGAATTCGATGTGAAATAATATAATGAAACGGAAATACATAAGAAACGATAGACAAAATACATTTTGGTGCACAGACTTATTTTCATCGAAAGTAATTCTATTTTTAAGTCACTTTTTTCAAACAACGTTGAGGTACTAAAAGATTACACGCTAAAATAGGATATTGTTACAAAATTGATAACCGCGTAAATTACAAAACGACAAGGTTTTCCAATTTAAATTATGGGATTTTATTTATTTATTAAAATAATTATCATTGAAACCAATACAGTTATGAAGGAATGACTTTTCAAATTGTAATTAAGGTTAAAAATTCATAAAAAATCCAATAACAAAATAAAAAGTGCATAAAAAAGAAACAAAAATGCCATGAATTATTAAAACGATGTTTAAAACACTATAAACTGTTCACGCAATGAAAAAAACATAACTGTTTTATTATCTGGGCCATATTTCTAAAAAAAAACAATACAGTGGAGAAGAAAGGCATTTTTACAACAAAATTTGACAGTATTGTTTCTTTTAAAACATAGGTGCCAAATAAATTATCGATAAAAATTTAAAATACGACACGTTTCGATAGATTGAACAAATACAGACCATAGCCGAAAAAGATGATGCTAGAAACGCATGGTAGAACAATAGAGAGATTATTTACTCATAAAAAAGTATATTTTTTTATGGATATAATTTACATTACACATTACTCACTTTTTTTATACTGCGATATACTTTATAACAATACGCGATTTTTTATTTTGTTATATATTTTCGTAAACGTCACAGTTAAAATAAAATAAAATCGTGCAATTTATTATGATTCCTTAGAATGTCAGTTCATAATTTATGTTGGCTTGTATTTAATCAACATATTGGATGTTCGCAATATTTAAAATGCATCCAAATCATCGTTCATTAATTCCAGATAAATTCCGAATTTCTTTGGAAATAGTGAACACGCCTTTAGATATACATACTTAAAATATTCTGAATAATGTAACTGATGCAGAAAAGTGGAAAAGGGACGTTTTCTAGTATATATTAGATATAAAGGATTATGGTAACTTACTAACTTCAATCATAGATGTCATCTGCAAAGTTGTCACTTGCAACTAACATGCTATAAAAATATGAATGTTTTAAATGTGATGATACCAATAATAGAAGTAGAAGTTAAACTTTCCTTTTTACGGAAATAAAATAATATAAAGACGAAGATCAGGAAAAAAACAAAAAATGCAATATTTTCACTCATTTCTTTTGTACAATATATGTATGAATAAGTTACGAAAACTGACATTGATTTTCGTCGTGCCATTAAACCTTTTATACCACCCACGTACCCATTTCAAGGCGAAGATATTAATAGAGAGAGATCAATTTCTCATTTTCCACATCATAATTAACGAGCTTTTACGTAGTATAAATCACAATAGTATTACTTTGATTTCATAGAAGGAGGTGTTATGAACCTACGTTTTCAATTTTGATTGTTATATAAGGTACGTACACCTACAGTATGTAAGTCAGAATTATTACAATATTCCCAGCTTAGTATGTTATATATATTACGCGTTGCTTAGGAAGGCAAGAACGAGGCAGGTAATGTATGAGAAATGGTTTCAGACGGATTCAAATACTAATGTTGGCGGGATTGTCGCATTGTGCATTGTGCATACCTCCACAAATCCCTGTACTGGAGCAGATTACATAGCGATGGCGGACTGCCAATACTAAATTATTCCAAGAAGTCGGAGTATGTTATAACCGAGCATCGCTCCTCAGGATGGAGATTTACGGAACGTACTGCTGGAGCTGCCAGCGACAATCTCTGCACCGAATTCAAATCGTATAAGGTAATACATCCTATACTCGTCGTTGTGCTGTCAGCGGATACATGATAAATATGAACGTTGTATATGTCCGCCTCCATAGTGTAGTGGTTAGCGCGCTAGGCTATCGCTCGATTCCCAAGATCGAAAATAAATATTAGTGATTTTATAGTCTATTTATTTAATATGGCCTTGGACTGATACCTGAGGCGGCATGTCTCACTTCCATACATTAGAGTTGGAACCAGGACTCCGTTGTACACTGCCAGTTTAGCTTCCGCTGATAGGTTTTTATTTGCTATAACTGATTTCAGTGCACCATTCACTTTGTTCCCAGCATTCACTCTCCTTTCTATGTCTTTATAAATATTTCCTTTGACTTTATCAATCATTCTAATAATTTACAAAAAAAACAAAAGACATGAAGTAAATAAAACAATAAGTTATGACTTTAATTCATTCAAAGTGGATACCTGATTCGGTAATCTTTTTTATTTTTTTTATTATTGTATTTTAATTAGACCTTACTAAAATGTAAGCTTGTAAACAAAAATATTATTACAAATAAGTATGCAAACGTATGGATCGGTAATAGGCGTATTTACCGTATATTCCCAGTCTAGATGTGAGTACCAGAAACGAGAGCAAATGAGAGGTGAATAATCATTTGAATAAAATGCACGACAAAATGGCGTCTGCTAACTAAGTTTGTAGCACCTAACGGGCGCAGCTCGAGACTTGAAATTTACAAGGTGAATGCTTGAACTCCCATTTCAGAGTAAGTAATGGTATTTATTTCAGCCCCGGTAGTGGAATATTTTATGAGCTGGAAATAAATTGAACACCCTTGATTATATTGGTGCAAAGCGCGAGAATCTTACTACCTACTGTTACTATATACTGCCAATCCATTTCAAACAGAGGTGGTGCAACGTCACACGCGTCTGTCCTGACATACAATCCCTAATTCCACAATAATAATAATAAATATTACCAATTTACAAAGCGTCGTTTTTGTAAGAAATCACTTCAAAAGCGCTTTACAATTTTCAGTAATTACTATGGATAAAATAACCAGAAAAATTGGTCTTGATTTTCAATATTCGGCCTAATTTTGGATAGATCTCAGATTTGGGGGTAAGTTTTTTCACGCCACGGCAAAGGCCGTATCATCGAAATCAATATTGGGACAACGTTTAGGCTCCAATAGTCAGAGATGGTTTGGACGTGTGGATCGAATGAGTAAAGAAAGAATTATAAAACAAATTTATGAAGCGAATGTGGATGGTAATATAGGGATAGGAAAACTGAAGATAGCTTTGCATGATTAAGTATTTCAAACATAGTATTTTTCCACATTTATTTCAGTTGACTAGTGAGAGGCTTTCGTTATTACTAACATCATCAGACTGGTCAGTTCATCATTACCAACAATCACAGACTAGTGTAGTCAGTCTTATGAAGCCGGTAACGGCGAAACCCGATCACTGGTCAAATAAAGTAAAACTGAAAAAAATAGAAAGTCGTTGTTTTTATTACATGTCCATTTTGTTTATTTAATAGGTGATTTAAGTGAGTAAAGAGCTTATCGATAAGAGAGAAAAATAATGAATTTAATTAAAATTTGAGTAAATGATTTATTCCTTTTTTAAATAAATAGCAAAACCCAAATTGAAATGAAACAAAGGAATGTTTTCACAAAAATGAAGATAAAAAGTGGTTAAAAAAAATACGGCGGGTCCGTCGTGAGTGACCTAAAAAAGTGGAAAGATGACAACAAAAGATATAAAAATACCCTAGGAGATAAGAGCTGACAGAAATGGAACAATAACAGAAAACATCTCACCAATAATAGGCAAGAAGCAGACAGTAGGCAAACTAAAGGGTGAATGTAAACAACTCTAACGCACTGGACGGATATATTCGTCATATTATTATAGCGCGAGTATTTATTGATAATATTCGTAGCACGAAGAAAACTTTGTCTGGTCCAAGTGCTGCCAATTCTGGATTGGGATCATGTACTCGTATTTACAAATATAACGAGTTTACTTCGTAGTGTTAACATTACTTTAATATGGAAGAAAACCGAATACTTATTAGTTTTCTTCTTATAACTTTCAGATAATATTGATAGACAACATTTGTAAATGGCAAATATGTAGGAAAAAAAATCAAAAGTAAAGTTAAACTTATCTACTTTACGTCGTTAAATATTTTAGTTAGTTTTCGTATGTAATCGATGCCTTGGTCTACAAAAAAGAAAATACTTTCAGCCACACGATAGGAAATGCGTGAATATTTCGAATGTGTCCGACTTTTTGTTAATTATTAAAAATGTATCACTTGTTTGAGACCACCAATTAAGTTTAATTTGATTTCACACGACTAGTTTCGAAAACTACAGATGTTTTGATCTGAAGATGATCACAAAAACGCCTTTGGATGAAAACATCTGTAATTTTCGAAACTAGTCGTGTGAAATGAAATAACATCAATATGTTATATCAAAGTGGTCTTATACAAGTGTTTAATTTTAAATACTCAACATATCTTAGTCGTACAGGAGAAAGTGACCAACTGACAAAACGTAAAATGTTCAGGAGGGCCATTTAAGTCACTTTTGCTTGGCAAGAAAATAAACACCAATGCAGTTAGTCATTTTTAACAAGTCAATATATTATACTTCCAAGTTTATAATCCTTTGGGATTTTTTCAGGGCAATCTTAAGCTAGTAAGATATTAAATAGTCAATGATTACGTTTTTGTAAACAAATGCACATGGTCACTTTCTCCTGTATGAATACAATATGATTCCACGAAGTCAATGCTAAATTAATAATTAATACGAATTTTTGTTCACAAATACTGGATTTCCTTCACTCAGGAGTTCTTCATTTATATTTTTTTAATTAAAATTAAATCTCAGCATAAATCAATAAGTCTATTGATGCGGAGTATGAAAACCTGCATGTTTGTAGGATTTTCTACTTGTCATTGGTTTGCTAAAGTGAACTTTTTATACACTGTGTAACATTTACTATTCCACCTATGATTGACATATTGATGAAATCACGAAAAGTCGGATACTGTCGCAAGCGGCAACACATAAAGTTTTCCTCTAAAAAAATTCAAGAGGGACATTTAGGTTTGAAATTTATAAGTTTTTAGTAAGTTGGTTTTCATAAATTCATGTAAGTTTTTTTTTCAACCATGGGTAGAATGGTGAATAAAGTTTTCATTTAAAATGTAGATACCCAGACTTACAAATTCCCATCACAATAAACTTCATCATTTATGCTAATTTATCAATAAAAACCGGAATCTATATTTTAAGCTCAATTCAGAACATGTCATGATAAACTACTAGTATATTTCCATATACTACACCAAGGTTTCTCAAACATGTTCTGAAATGGAGTACTTCGTAAATTCGGAAATGTTAACGGAACACTTCGGCTGTCCAAACTTAAAACACAGTAAGGGACATATTTTTGTAGAACGTTTTTTTGCATTTTTAGACTAAGTAGAATCTACTTAGTTCAAAAATGCAAAAAAAAACGTACTACAAAAAAATGTTCCTTACTGTGTTTTGAGTTTGGACAGCCGACTTGCCTTGTTCTTTTTTGTATTGGGTAATTTCTACTTCACATTCTATTTTATATTTCTATGGTATAGAATCTATACTATAGATGGACGACACTAAAGTAATATGTTATGGGTATAAGAAGTATAATTTGTAACTTTTTACTTAGGTTTGGGTCATGGACAACTAGTAAGTGGTTGCCTGTCATACTTGACGTTACAGATTTTGAATTCATCAATGGTGGGATTTCTTGGTTCTGTTGAGTGTTGTTAAAGTACACGATCCGAAATCAAAGAACTCGGGGTTAAATCATGAAGTAAATATTACATGGCCTGAGGATAAAGTGAATTCGTATGGTGATTGCCTCAGTGCCATAAAAATATGAAATTACTTAAGTAACCTACTACTAGTATTGTGAATTTGAGTATCAAATAAATCAATAAAATAAGAACTTTTACTTGGTAAATACCACTGTATCGTAAAAATCTATTGTGACATGTGTTTCGATGCATTTGGCATCAATTTCAAATACTGTATAATAACCGATAAACCGTTTGTACTGAAAATGCGGAACGCATCGATATGCATACATGTCACAACAGATTTTAAGAAATAGTGGTATATAGTGAAACTTTAATTAAAAATGGAGAGATATTGACGCATTATCGATAAAAATTAATAAAGGTGTGTTGAGATGGTTTGGACATGTGGAACGTATGAGTGAGAAAAGAACGGTTAAACAAATTTATGAGGCGAATGTAGTTGTGGAAAAAGAAGCAGAGGAAGACCGAGGAAGACTTGGCACAATCAGGTATGTCAAATACTTGAAAGCGGCCGGGTCAGGAGTCGTAATAATCATCGGGTATGTATGAGGAGATGCATGAATGTAGAAGAGGCGAAGAATGTTTGCAAAGACAGAGTGGTGTGGCATTCGATTCTCTCTACCTACCCCTGCGGGGAAGCGGCTTGATAGTTAGTTAGGTAGTTAGTTAGATATCAACGCAAAGTAAGTGCCAAATCAATTAATGATATAAAATGAATGATGTTAATACATTGCTTCAAATATCAGTAGGTATTTAAACAAACGAAAAAAAATGAGCATTCTCGTCAAAAATAAGGCCTGACCTGAAGTTAATAGCAGCACGTATAAACTGATCTGTTTGAAGATCTTTTAATAGAAAGTAATTAGGATAAAAAAGGATGCCAAAATGTGACTTTCGGCAAAATGAATAAGAAAAGTCAATTTAATGAACTCGCGGTCAGAAAGTTAAAAATAAGTACCAACTTAGTCGGTATAATTCTGAAAAATGGAGCTCAGAATAAAGACGAAGTCTATTTTTAACGCTTACAACATTACATTTGAAGACAAAAAATAACCCTTTGTTATAAGTTGAATAGAATATGGCATCAAGTTCTTGTAAGGTTGGATCTCTATGAAGCGACAGACACTAGCGGCGGATGCATTCCACTACGAGATTTGTTCAATACGACAAGCGTGATTTGTTGCGAGATTCAATATACAGGGACCTGACACAGATCTATGTATACAGATCGTACTGACGTCATCTTTATACAGGATGCAATATTTTATTTATTGTTTCGGCATTAACTTCGTGGTAAGACATGTTACAATGATTAAAGAAAACACTTGTTTTTTACCACTCGAGTTAACTCAAGTGGTAAAAAACAAGTGTTTTCTTTAATCATTGCAGGATGCAGGATGCAATATATAAGAAATATATTAGGTAGGTTCTTGATCAAAAAGACTGCTAGATTAAGTTCATAATAAATATACCGCAGAATTGGTTTTAATCTTTTAAATCTGCAAGGAAAATTCAGAAATTTAATACAAATTTTAAAGAATTTCAATCAGATTTAAGAATCACACTTCTTTCTTCCAAAATTTTCCAAAAGTATTCTTGCTTAAAAAAAACTAACTAACTAACTATCACGCCGCTTATCCGCAGGGGTAGGCAGAGAGAATCGAACGCCACACCACTCTGTCTTTGCAAACATTATTCGCCTCTTCTGTAACGTCGTGCATTTGTATCGAACGATATATGACCATTCATTTGTGAAGGAGTACGTTCGCTGCGTCATAGGAATCTTACCCGGGACATATTAGTTATGCCGAGAAGGCTTTTCCTATCATGACTTTAGTAACGTGACAACCTTCTTATGACAGCTGAAACACCATTCTATTTCCTTTAATTATACTTTTGTCATATTCTCATCTCATTTCTGCTATAAACTGCGTGACGTCTAACATTCGTATAAGTTAACATGAACAAGCTCACATGAGTCGTACAAATTGAGAAGTCATTCTTTTTTTAGACAGCAGTCATAACACGACTTTATTTCTATGTTTATAAGCAAAAATGTTTTATGTTAGAGTATTAAGATTAACACCATTTCGTTAATTTATCATTAAATCAATTCATTTATAAACACATAAATATAACGCATCGCAAAAAAATAACGTCATTTTTTACATATCGTAGTCGTACAGGAGAAAGTGACCAACTAACAAAACGTAAAATGTTCAGGAGGGCCATTTATGTCACTTTTGCTTAACAAGAAAATAAGGATCAATGCAGTTTATGTATTAATTTTAAATCAAACACAGATTTTTTGAGTCTACTAAGTTGTATTTTATTAACAAAAACACATAAAAAATTATATTGTGACAATTGTTTCGCCTTGTTAGGGCATTGTCAAACGAATGTCTTCGAAAGCATTCGTTTGATAATGCCCTAACAAGGCGAAACAATTGTCACAATATAATTTTTTATGTGTTTTTGTTAATAAAATACAACTTAGTAGACTCAAAAAATCTGTGTTTGATTTAAAATTAATACATAAATTAAAATGGACTTCTACAAATTAAACGCCAAATCAATAAATAAATGAAAAAAAATCAATGCAGTTAGTCATTTTTAACAAGTCAATATATTATATTTACTAGTTTGAAATCATTTGGGATTTTTGCAGGGCAATATGAAGGTAGTAAGATATCAAATAGTCAATGATCACGTTTTTGTAAAAAATGCACTTGGTCACTTTCTCCTGTATGACTACGATATATTATAAGGTGACTCAACTTGTATCTGTACGTATCTCAATCTATAGTTTTCCAAACAAAAGAAGATAGAAATCTAATCAACTTAGGGCTTGCAACCTAGCATTTTCCTGGCTCAAGTGATCACTTTATAAACTTGTATAACGTTCACCATTCTGTCCATTATTGAACATCCGTATTGCATTAATTTTTTGAAAGATGTATATATCTCTAGTGCTAGATTCCTTTTGTGTACGAGTTGTTAGTTTGGTAGATGTAGAATTTCAGCGGTACAGCCCTGAGTTTAGTTGAGAATTAGTGAAGAAGAAAAAAAATGATTTCAAATGAAAATTTAGAGAAAAGAGTATTAATTTAAAAATTAATTAATATTTTTTTCCATCAGCACAGGATTATTTATTCAACTAATAATACATCAATATGTGCATATGATAGATTGATGATGATTATCTCAATTTGAAACGAATCATCTATCATTTTTTAGAGTTAGGATTGAAACTGCGCGAATCACTTGTTATAGTATGTATGCAAAAAAAAGTAATAAAATACACAATGCTATCAATTTCTACGAGACAGTGTATTTTTAAATTAAATCTGGTTCTATGTATAAGAGATCCAAAAAAGGCACCTTTTGAGTTTTCTTGAACTCTTGATAAATCTTTGATTTTTTGTACAAGGTATTTTATTATTACATACGAAATAAACAAATGAGTACATTTTTCATTATTTTATTTGTTTGTTGTTCCGAGAAATCTCCAATTTCAAGATTTGTATATTAATAATACTTATTTTTAGGCTTTACGCCACGAGTACCCATTTTCTGCGTCTTGTTCAATTTTTTTTAAAAAGGTAAAATATGAATGTCAGCTAGAACTTCGACAATCATATTATAATGAAGCAATAAGCAAATAATTACCAAGGTAATTATTTCGGATTCAACCCTTACAAGCTGGAGCTACGTCATACATAATCAATAATATTATTTCGAGCTGTTTGAACAAGTCATCTGATCGACACTCGCCCTCAATTAATCATGCAATATGCCCCTTAGTCGGCTGACTGCTGACTGAGTAATGTGCGGTGGTATGTGATAGTGGGATCGGACATACCACGGTGACGGATGCACTGGTCATACTTACTAGTTACAAACAAACCACTGTGAGTCGTCAAAGGGTTAACTAAAAAAAACACACATAAATAAAACACATCTTGTATATATGAGCGTAGTGATTATGGTATTTTAATAAACTGCTGGTCTAATCGTTATAAATGCAACATATAGCTTAATGTCCTTTGTCTTAACCAACTAACCATCACGTCACAAACCGTAGGGGTAGACAGAGAGAATAGAACGCCACAATACTCAATCATTGCAAACACATTTGCCTCTTTCACATTCATGCATCTCCTCATACATACCCGTCGTTTGAATGCGACTACTGACCTTTATATTGCGCTTTCAAGTATAATATTTGGAATACCTGATCATTCCAAGTTTTTATCGATCTTCCTCTGCTCTTTTTTCCTCTATATTTGCCTTATAAAACATCCCCTTGAGTTAAAAATATAATAAAAGGATAAAACATGAGAAAAGGTAGACATATAACTACAAAACTACCTTTTGAAATTATCGAGCTGTTTTTCTTAAATACAAAGAGAACTGATTCCGTATGTTTGTTCACAAATAGGGAATTTTGACTATTATTAAATAAAATTTAACGAAAGACGTTACAAAAATGACGACCGAAAATTTAGAAAAATAATATTAAAATGGCTTAAAATCACAATGAACCACGAATTATGTAATTTGACGAGTAATGTAAATATTTTAATATGTACATGGTAGAAACAACTAGCTGCTATCTTTTTTTTTAATCCGTGATTATTAGGTTTACTCTGTTGTAATTATACTTATTTCAAATGGAGATTTTCTTTGTGTACTGGAGGTGAGCAAAAATAAAAATAATCATTAAAAAATACAACAAGTATGCACGATTTCATGGGGTATATAATATCCAACCTTATGTAAATTATGTAATTAATAAAAAAAAACACAAAAAAACTCATTCTCACAGTTTCAAGCTACTGAAGAGATTCTATGCCCCGCAACAGCATAGGCAAGCTCGGAAATAGTATGATATTGAATGAAGTATTTTTGTAAATATGAAATCAAAAAAAAAATGTTTAAATGCCATAGATATCTCAATAAATAAAAATATGAATGTTCATTTGTTCCAAATCTTAAATTTGTTAATGTTATTCACCAATTGCTTTGAAAATTTTACACAACATTACATTCGAATACACGCGTGTAACAGGTGAAAAAACTTTATTTACCACCTTTATCATAATGGCAGCGCCATCTGTTGAACTTTACATCAATCCATTCATTTGACTTCAATAACAACATCATCTATTCAACGTTACAGCAATTGTAAATATTCGTCACCGGGTGGGTAGTCAGAAATCAAAGACAAAATATTAATTTAAAGCCATATTTATAGGGTAGTTAAAAAGTTTTTTTTTTAATGCAATCTTTTTCAAGGAATTTTCTATTTTATAAGGCTGAAAAACATATCCAGGAAGATGATGACTCATCTTTCCTTAATTTTGCTTCCATCGTGAAATTTTAATACTAAACTTTGTAATATCCCCTAGAAATTTCAATGAGAAACCTTATTGCCGAAGCTTCTTCATCTTCGCTTTAATTTCGTGCGAGAAATAAAAAATAATTGGTTTACCTCAGTCTAGTGTCTCGGGCTCGCATTCCTTAAAATATTGTTATTGCTCATCGAGAAGGGAAATTAAGTTAAGTCGCGAGCTTTTCGAAGCTCTGTTTTAACCAAATTGTTTATCTAATTAAACGACATAATAACCATTAATGGGGAAAAAACTTCAAATTTGTCGATTTTAAAACAATGAACCAATTTATTTAAAACTATCTGTGCTAACTAAATTAACTTTAACTTAATTAAATTTATTTAACCATTCGATGATGTCGCTCAGTCTGGTCAAACGTAAAAGAAAATAAATAGAAAGCACACATGTCTATTTTGTAAGATATCAAAATGTTTGCGCAACAATGATAATATTAAAAATGTACGAAATAAACTATGCAATCGAAAATATTTAAGATTCTTAGTGACAGCAGATTTAAAGAAACATTATCAGACATGAGCAATATTGAAATTATATCAAACAAATGGCACTACCATTGCAGTAAAAAATCTGATAATCAAAAATAGCACGTTTTTCCATGTCACATGTAAAAACGTAATAAATGAACAGTTAAAAATAAGAAGTGGTTTTTCACCTCCATAGAGTAGTCAGCGTGTTTGGCTACCATACCAGATGTCCCGGGTTCAATTCTAAGGGCTTTCAATATAAATGTAAGTTTTTTTCACTCTTATATTTATTTAATATTAATCTGGTGGACCTAAAGGACAGGGCTAATCACTTTTTCATCATGTATTTAACGATCAACATACACTGCTTCTTTACGATGCAGTGTTTTATGCGTATAAATATATACGTAAATATAAATATATATATATTTAACCCATGTCAGACTTAAACCATTTTGTTTAATAGTAAAAAATACACGAACTGTACCGTTGAAACCGTTTTTAGCCGCCGCAATTTCATATTTGAAAATGGCGTGAACAAATAAATGATTAGAGTTTAGCTATTATTTTGACATGTGGGTTGAATTTGACATATGTGGAGTTTGAATCGTGTAGCTGACTTCAAGCTATTCATTACTTAATGAACGCGTTGTTACACTCACAATTTTAAATTACAATTTAGTACTCTAAAAAAACATTTGTCATATACATATTTCAAATCCCGATACATTCGAGAATTTGACACAAAAAGCTTACTTCGTTCATAATACGGTTATTGATCAAGTCTAGGGAAAGGATTTGCTTTCCGCGCATAGGTTATCGTATACTCGTAAAAAAATTCATTTTTACATATAAAACACGCCGTAAACTCTGTTAGTTAAGCTTCAATATACAAACGGGTTAACTTTTATTTCTCAAACATATCATTTTGTATTGAAATTATAGTTTTATGAGACTTTTATAGCATATTCACTCTTAATTTAAGTTGCTAAAAATACGATTGTATAAATAATGTATTCCTTACTTGCAGATCTCGTGGCAAGAAATACATTTTTTAAGATTAGTATTTTTATTTTAAAAGAAAAATAGCTTCGTTTTTTTCTGTTTTATACTTATTTCCATATGTATATCCTCTGTTCAAAAAGGATTCCATCTTTTTAAATCCATAATTGATAAAACACGGAGACATCATTCATACATAATAAGGTGTATGACATTCGTGATGTTTTGCTTTCTACTTAAAAGCGTAGATCCCAAGCAATCGGCTTGTAGATGAGGGGCTTTACATTTCCATTTCTCGCAAAAATATCACGAAACAATAAACCAACAGGTGATAGTGTATATTTTATTCCTTATCGGGATATTATTTTAATATTAACCATCATTTTAATATTATTTAATATTAAGATTTATTATTTATTATTATTTATTATTTATTATTTATTATTTATTATTTATTATTTATTATTTAATATTACATCATTTAATATTATTTTAATATTAACCATCATAGGGATAATTTTCAGCAATTAAAAATCGCCATTCGCGGAATTCTGCGAGACGCTTGAACAATGGGTATGTTTCTTTTCCACTGCAAACCCTGAAAGCACTCTTCGCAATAGAGCCACAAATTCTCACACATTAACACGATGATGTTGCTGGAAAATATCCACAAATACTTTGTCATATGTGAATTAGTCCGCACCGACATCCTCGTATAATTTAAAATAACAATAAAAAAGTGTATAAATACAATTTACATATTTCGTGATCAGACAAAATTCAGTTCAGATTCAAGTTCAGACAAAATCGGCTAAATGGGCATAGTGAACTTGGGAAACCAGCGAAACCAAAAAGTTATGTGTAAAAATAAAAATATGAAGAACATTTATTATTTGTTCTTCAAGTACCAATATCGTACGTCACCTGTTAAAGAATTCCCTCTTGATACACGAAATTGTCTAAAAGCAAAGTAGACAGTGTTCTATATACAACACTTAAGACGTGAATAGACAGTAATGTGTGACGAAACATGAAATAACGTTTCTCTGATATTGCGTTTTTCCTGAAATAAAATCAGAAAATTTTCAGGGCGTAAAAGGGTTGTAAAAGCGAGCAGCTGGTAGCAGGAAAACATAAGTCTTGAGTAAGCGCTAAGTTATTTCCGAGGGATCAGGTAAGAAAATATTACGCCTCTTAATATTACAATAGACAGAAAAGTTAATACAAATATCGTAAAACCTGTCGGAGATATAACTATGATTTATTATTATACAGTATTCCCGTAAGAAAACATGTAATTATTGATCTATCAAATTAAAGCGTATTATATATACATGTAATACGAAATTGGTATTTTTAATATTAAGTCATCAATTTTTTGGTAGGTACGTGGATAAAAATGCGAATGAATGTAAGAATTTTTTTTTTTAATTAAGGTGTAACTAACTGCATGAGTAAATCATAACATTATATTTTTATAATCAAAGCGTGAGAGTGTAAAAATAATGGTATGAATTTCTTTAGTCACGGAAAATTCTCTGTAATTCGAGAAAAACTCGCCCTTCATAGAACAATCGACACAGATTGTATAATATCCTGTTATATTCTTCTAAAAATAAATTTACAGGTAGACAAAAACTTTTTTAATAATTAAAAACTCGAGTCGGAAAAACAAATGAAAAACTTTTAAATTTATGGCCAAACTTAAACCACCTACCTACTTCTAATTATTTCAGCGATTAATCAGGCAAGAGACAATGTTTTTCTTTGATAAGATTTTAACGATCAATTTCAGAAATTAGACAAATCCTCCGAGACCAATCATGGATATTTTTATTGTCTAAGAAATATTTTATACTATTCCTGCGAGAAGCTAGCTAAAAACCTTATTGCTTTAAAACAACTTCAACAGAAAAACAAATAATTGATATTTCTCGATAGAAGTTCATCGTAATTTCAGTGAGATTAATTCAATGATGGTAAGTTCTTTTTTAATTCGATTTGTTTCTTATAAAAAAGCAAATATTTTTCATATCTCGTATTCTTCAAATAAAAAATCCCTTTAAACGCTCAATTTCTATAAAATAAAATAAATCTGTTATGAGTATTTTTTTATTCATACTAAGTAAACTTGAAATGAATATGGTGTAGGTATTTCATAAGCCTATAGTAATTATAAATGCAAAATAAATTGAAGTGCCCATAAAACGATTTTTTTAAATAACGCTTTAGTTTAAAGCCGAATATATACCATATAAGTATACGAGCATTTATTTTATAAAAACATGAAAAAATGGTAAAGATTTGACTCTTTTCGCTTAATAAAATCGCTGAATAAGCTGTTATCATACAAATACTATATTATCCTTAAGCCATTTTAAACAGACAACGCAATTTGTCTCCTTATTATCAAGGATGAATCAGGTTTTTTTTGGTTTCAGTGAAGATTTAATAATATTGTAACAGAAATTTATTAAACTATAGCAGATGCCAAATATTTAATATACTCATCGATTTGGAAGTGATAATTGGGAAAACCTCCGATGAAGATTGTAGTATAATGTGTGCTCACAAATTATTTATTTCAAACTACTACACAGTGTTATTTCAACTCAAATAAGTTATTCTAAATTTACACAATGTTATTTGATCACAAATGGGTAAATTTAAACATAAAAATAAGGTTATTTACTATCAATTCGGTAATGATCAAAGAATAAACATAATTTTACTTATTTGTAAAATTTCAGATAAATCATCGTAATGAAAAGCCAGGCATATGAAAAGGTTTTCACATTATGCATGTTTGTTTTGTATGTACCTGCGATTATACACTAAAGAAGCGAATGGAAATACGGAGTGTATGCGGAGAACTGCCAACACCAGCGAGAAACATCAACGCTAAGTTCAAACACGGTGGAATCAGGTTTAACAAACGCCGGCACCAAATGTCGAAAAAATACTGAGAAATATTTTTTTTTCTAAAGGATACCTATTTTTTTCTAATCACATCAGTTTTCTGTAATCCAAAAGGAATGGCGCAAAGGGGGGGTACTATATGTTATATCTTGAATATATTATATTTTTTAATTTTAAATATATCTTAATAAAACAAGCATTTCAGTTACTCTCACAAAATAACTTAGTTTAAAATCACTACATTTTATGTAGTACATAATTGCTTAAAAATGATGCAGTACATAATTTTTTATAATGATGTTTTTTTAGTAACGGATATCATATGAATAAATTTTATGAAATGGAGAATCATACAGTTAGCGCTTCAAATTATGTTTATCCAAACTTGTACAAAATTAAATTGGTTTGTGAGCTCGTGGTAGTGTCGCGGACTCCTAGTCAAAGTTTCTGGGTTCGCACCCACTCTAGCACAGTTTGATTTCTATTTTCATGAATTGATTCGACAGTAAATTGTTGTAATATCAACCCATTTTTAATTTCACTAAGGAGATATCGTATATTATACGGATTTTAAAATGTTCAAAATATACCATGTCATAATATGTTTTAATAAGTAATCCAAGATAAATTAAAAATTAGTGATATCTATTTTTAATAACGGACTGCTTAGACCTACACAAAAAGTGTAAATTTGAAAAAAATTGTGGCAAACATGATAAAAATAGAAAAAAAAACAAATAAAAATTCAATCTTCCAGACCTAATAATAACTTGGTTGCAATCGGCCTGATTTACCTGTTTCTACTTTGGTAAACTCTTCTAGATACGAGGCCTTTGTTACGCGGTTTCAATGTGGAGGCTCTACTCGGAATAAACACAAATAATACGAAACGAATGGCTCCAGTGGCGACGGAATAATCCCATAGATTCACATTTCCCAGCAGAATCTGCAACTGAGGCGAAACAAATCACGCGAAAGGATTTCCATACAATACAAACCGCTGCGTCATGCGTAAAGAGTGAGGATACATACGTTCATTAAACCCCGGATAGTGCATGACCTCTTTCGCAACAAACACGTCATTTTGCCAAGAGATTTTCTATTGTATCTGTTGTGACTTTAGCTACCTACTCTTTTATATATAAGCTGCACACAAGTACAACAAATGAAAAAATAGCACAATGTTCTTAAAAAAGGTAGTTTGTTATATTACTTTTTTTTTAAATGTGCAACTAATTTTAAAGCATTAAGAATCTGTATGTAATTTAAACGCAACTTCAAGCGAAAGAACTGTGATTCCCAACCTTGTGGCCGTTATATTTATATTTTTAATTTCATTTATTCATTTGCTAGCGACTTTGCGGTAATTTCTACCCATTTTCAATTTAAACTTTACTTAACAATTTCTATTTTCGCTATTTATTTAAATCCATTGTAACATGTGTTTCGATGCATTTAGTTTCATTCGAAAACAAAGTATTTGATAATGATGGTGAATCCATCGAAACACGTGTCAGCAAATATTTTTAGGAAAAATGTTATTGAAGAGCACCGAGTAAAATTTAAATAAAAAAACGTTTAAGCTACATATTTTATACCCGGTTATAAAAAAAAGGAAAAATTATTTTGAAAATAGAATTAATTCTTAACACATTTTTATTATTATTTAGCATTACCTGAGTGTCAGGTTATACATATTTAATGCTATACTTGTCTATATGAAACGTCATGCGTATGTATTATTTAATTTTATAAAAGCGCTTCATTAAAAAAAATTGGTATGCATTCTGTCTTTTTCTTAATATATTTTTTTCATTTACTAAATAATGTTTTTAAAAGAGTAAGATTTAGAAAAAAACATTGTTTCAGAATAATAAATTAATGTTAGTGTTTTTAAACATCGATTAACGAAATGGTAATTAGAACTGCAGAACGGTAAACTGCGATGGCTTGGAAAAATTGACCCAGACTGCTTTAAGTAACTAGTCTGTTTCCGGACTAATTTGAACAGTAAAAGTGCCTACCCGGAACTATTTCACGAGGCTTTCTTCGTTTCCGCTCTGATCAGAGCCGCATTAGTGGTCACTTTCTTTTGTGAGTTTTTATTATCGTGGTCCATTTTGAATTATACCGTACAGAGTTTCAATTTTCCTGAATAAAGTAAATAATATATCGCAGAAAATTATTATTACTGGATTCATTAAACATGTTACACCTTCAAACAGTAGGAAAAGGTTGATTTAGCCAAATACAAACATGTCTTGTATGATTATTAAAAAATATATATGTTTAATACTTGTATAATACCACATAAGGAGCTTTATTTCATTACAAACAACTTATTTCTAATTTAAATAGTTTGAAGCACGATAAAACGTTAATTAATAATCTGCTTCTTCAAAATATGTCACAATTATTATCTATTTTTTCTTTTCCAAAAAGTCCCGTTCCTTAATCCCCCCCATTCTAATTATAACCCAACCAACCTCTATATTTACCTGATTTTTTTTTGCTGGTTAGTTTTGCTATTCACCTGTATATAAAAACAACTGAATTTTTAGAAACTAGTCGTGTGTAATGAAATAAAACTCATTAAGTGATATTATATATTTACGTGTTAATTTAAAAAAAAATCAACATGTAATTCCACAAAGTAAATTCCGAATCAATCAATAATATGTCTCGTATGTGTTATACATATGAACAAAAGCTTTAATTATTATTTTAATTGTACCTAATATAATTCGCGTACATATACGAGTTTTTTTATACAATCATAGATGACGTATCACATGTATGTGTTGTATATAAATTTCCACAAATAAATATACTATAGATGAATGGGTGAGTATCTAGTTCAAATACTCTCGATCACAGCTACACGCGACCAGATCAGTCAGAATTCAGAAGCAGCTCGCGTCAAGAGTAGGGATTACTAAAGATTATTTAGGCAAGCATTCAGTTGGCAGATGTTAAATACATAATAATAAGCCCTAATAGTGAGTATGCTCGGCTAAACATATCAATAATGAGAAATTCATTGTTTATAAGATATTAAAGCGCAACTACCTACATATGCCGTGACATAGTTGGGAAGGCGCACGAATTTGAATCTGGTGTCGCGAGGTCGATTCCCACAATTTGTATTTTTTTTCAAAAAATGTTTATAGTGTATTTTTCATTTATCCTTTCCCAATTCTCACTATCTTATTTGCAAACAAGCTTCAAAAATAGATATTTTTCAGGTTACCCATTTGTCCACTTCCGTAGTGTAATGGTCAACACGCTCGGCTACCATACTGGTCCCGGGTTCATTTCCCAGGGGGGTCAAATAAATAAAATAAGTGATATCTCACTCCTATATTTATTCAATACTACCCTGGACTGGTACCTGAAGTGGATGGCTGATCACCTTTCCTTCATGTGTTAACGATCAAGATAATACTGCGTTTATATGATATAGTGCCCTATGCACCATTGGGTGCGGATGAGGGTTTGAAGAAGAAGAACCCATTATAACAAACAAAACATAGTTTTTGTATGAAATTAAGAGGTATATTTACTATTGATAAAAATAATATCGGAAGTTGGGTCGATTGTTAAAAATACGGTCGGGAATTGAATAAATTTATTCAGAAAATGATCCCTGTAACCCGAAGAAATAGGTCGACCCTTCGTAATCGGGTGAACTAAACCAGTGAAACCATTTAGATAGTTCAATGAACTACTGTTCAATAAAATATCGTATATTTTTAAGAGTTCAAATAAGCAATCACTACAAAAAAGAGGAAATGAAATGCGTATAATAAAAAAGAGAACTCGAAGTATTGCCAAGCTATTTACCGATAGGGGTAAAGGTAGAGAAATTAGAATACACGTGTGTAACTTGTGAAAGAGGTCTAGCTTCCTAAACATCCATATGTACCTACAGCATCTAATCATACACAAACGACGTTTGGGTAAATTTTTAACAACACTCTCCTCATCATTCATAGTTTACTTTTTGTAATATCACTTTAATAAACACTAATTTTTTAATACCGGCTTCGGAATAATCTTTCCATCATAAGGTCATTAAAATGAAATTGTTACGGTCTAATATTTATACAAAAATAAAATTTCGAAGAAGACAAATGAATCACAATGGTAATATTTTTAAAAGTGGACTTGAAGTCAAATTTAGTTGGTTTTTTACTATGGGTGAGTCTTTATTAAATTGCTTTACATATTTCAAATTTTTGTAGATTATCTTAACAAATTGGTAATACACAAAGTGAACGATGAATGATAAGGAGAGTGTTATATTACCATACCACAAAGTAAACAATGCTTTTAATATTATATATTATGTAAAAGCACTGTTAACATTAAGCATTGTTAATATGTCGGG
Source organism: Brachycentrus maculatus (assembly GCF_059751285.1). NCBI lineage: Eukaryota > Metazoa > Arthropoda > Insecta > Trichoptera > Brachycentridae > Brachycentrus > Brachycentrus maculatus. Next base: position 28,647 of record NW_028281221.1, read on the forward strand.
TTGTGGTCCCGTGGTTAGTATCGCAGACCCTTGAGTCAGAGTTTCTCGGTTCGAACCCACTCTACCACAATTTGATATCTATTTCTAATAATGAGCCGCTAGGGCTCACAGAAATACATAGTATGACATTGAAGTGTTTTTGTAAATAGTAAAAACACATACATATTTTTTTTTTTAAAATACGAATACAAAATAGATTTTTAACAATTCTGGATTTCATGTGTTGGTGATTTGGTCATGCTAAGTTTTAAAGGACTTTCTTATCCTTTCCAACATTCATACTTGGTTAACATTTTAAGCATTCTCTCGTTGGCCATTGGGCCATATGACCAAAACGTCTGAAAGACTCTTTCTTATTCTTTTCAAATACCCCTATTCAGACGTACTTTCCTATCCATTCCTCCAATCTTAATTCTATCGTTAATCGATTTTCTTCACATTCGTCTAATAATAATTAAGTCTAAGGAGTATTTCAATAGCATCTACTCTACTTTCATATTTCTAATGGATACAATCGCGTACGAAACATTCTATTAAATTAAATCTGATACGATTATTTTAATGAGTTCATCAATTTGTTACAGTGCCCTATGCACCATTGGGTGCGAATAAGGGTCAGTAAGTTATTTGTGTACACATGCAAACGCTTGTTTAAAAGTTATATACACACAGTTTGATGGTGACATTTGAAACAAAATAATGTAATAAATTATTTTGTAATAAATTATATTGCATTGTTTTGACTCGAAATATAATAATAAAGTAATATACCAATTTCAGTGATAAAAGTAAAACTCTATGAAGTTTTAACACGTCTAACACCAAAGTAAAGACACTCTTGACAAACTTCTCGTGTATGTAAGAAGAGATGGGGAGGAGGGGAAGTGATATCCGTTTCCGAGACTGCGAATTTATAGTGCCGGGTTACGGAAAGCTTTTACATTAAGTTGCAGCTGTCTTGTGAGAACTTTTATTTAGAGAGAGGTATAAAGGTTGGAATTGGTGAAGTGCAATTGAAAAACTGACAGATGATGGCTTAAAAGCAGCATCGTCGCTCTTTGTAAAAAAGGAAAACGGGTTTAAGAGATAAAATGTAGCTACCGTGAACATTATTTAATATTGGAATCAGAATCGAGAAAAGCAGCCGTGAATTCAAAATCATTTTTCAGAATGAATATTACAGAATATCGTATTGAAATAGGTTTGGTTTATAGGATCAAATATCGAGAAGACAGCATTTACTTTTTTGGGTTTATTTTATAAATTAATCTTTGTGTTGTAACTTGATTGACCGAGGTCAATTAAATGACAAAAGCACACTTCTCTGTAGAAGACGAAAAAGCTCTCAGGTCCATAAGGATTATGTTAAGATAACGAGACAAGTATCTTTCACAATTTTTCATATTTTTCTTATTTACGATTTAATTTTATTTTCTACACGTAAAATTTAGTAACTTAATGTTGTTTTTAATCACAATTTTCCTGAAATATAACAAAATGTTGTGAGAGATAATACATAATTATACAGTTAATTCAGCTATGCTTTCAACTATTTATTTATTTATTTTTATAGTCGATGGAATCACTTTTTTATTTTGTTCCAACTTATCTCATTTCGTAAGTTCAACTTTTCCGAAGGTTAAATAATCGGTGTAAAAAAACTTAAAAAGAATTTAATAATCTTGCAAAATGTATTTGTTTGGAGCAGTTTTTTTTTTAAATATACCTACATTATTTAAAACGCGCGGAAAATTTTAAAAGGGTAAAACGCGGTTGAAATTTTAATCCTTTTAGATCAAAAATAAATATTCATTTTAATGCTTTCAACTCTCTTGCGAATTGTACTGAATTGAAATGTACAGATGTAAACTGTTACATGAGAAAACATCGAATAAGTTTAATTTTAACAGAAAATGAGAATATTTTTATGGTCCTAGAATGCTTAATATACAAGATTATTAAATGATGTTCTCTGCTTTATGACGTTTACTTAAAACACTTAAGACTAGAATGGGTAAAAAAAATAACTAGAAAATAGAAAAAAAAATTACCCGTGTAGCTAAACTTCGTTAATCGGGCCTCTTTCTCTCCTGTTTCTGTCCAGGGCAGCAGGTATGCAGATATAAGTAGACTTTACTTCCTTGGCGACTTTTTGCTCCTGGCAGTCGTCATTTCTGAATGGCGGAGGAGGAGGTATCAGGTCCGTCTCGTTATCCTCTATAACAGGCGCTCTTCTCGTAGAATTGCCAGGCATGTAGTAAACGAAGCAGGTGACGCCAACGAGGAACAGGAAGAACACGAACACTATGTCGAACATGATAAGCGAGTTCAGTACCATCAGGCGCATCACGCCTCGGGCCAACACCCCTACTTGTTCTGCTCTCCTGGTAATCCGAACTTGCTCGAAACACTCAAACTGGACACAAAACCATTTATTTTCTTTTTTAAATATTTATTCTCTTCTTAACAACACAAAAAACTACAATTTAAAAAATACTTTAATTATTTATGGAATATTGCCATATTTAAGCATTATAAATTTACAAGTCAAGGCAAATAAAATAATACTAGGGCATTAAATAATAACTTGGTAGATACTCCAACAATAATGGTCGATATGGGTTAATGATGAACATTTACGTCAAACGCAGATGCTAAGTCATACGTTATCCCACAGAATTTAGTTCTCCTATTATGCTCTACAATTGAGTCAGAAACGCCAAATATAATTTAATATAAGTACATTATTAGCACGATATATATAACATATATTTAGAACTACTCACATGTACATAATGTGTCGTCATAATTACATTTAAATTACAAGGCGATATCACAAAATTATATACAAGGAGATGATAAGCAAAAAGCTGCGTTAATCAGTGAAAAAGTTAAGCGTTTAAATCATTCAATCCAGAGAAAATAAAAGCACAAAACGATGTAAGAAGATAATTGGATTTGATTAAGTTCATAAAATCATGAATATATACGCGAATTGGGCCGTAATGAATTTGATAAAGGGCGAAAAATATTCCACTCACGGAATCTGTTCTTTGCAGAAAAGGAAAATTCCGAGTCGAAGGATATGTCTGTTTAATGTTAGCTTTAAGTTAAAATAAGGGGGTAGACTATCAATTTAGGAAAATTGTGCAAAACGCTGATAACAAAAGTTAATGAAAATTGTCAGTTCGGCGCTAAAAATCGCTACGAATTATTATATTGGATTGGTGATAAGCTCGTTAATAAAGTCTGATGTGTCCTTCTTCATTAAAACTTTTGAATAAATTATTTTAATACGTATTTATAAAATTTAAAAAAAATATTATTATAAAATTAAATTGGATAAAAACTTTTTGTGATATACCCATAACTGTTTTGTTCCAAGTATTGTATAAACGATATTCGTTTATATATGATAAATATATACGAAATAAACGAATATCGAGATCCTATTCAAAAATTAAAAAAAAAAATTCATTGGATATCAGTAAGAACATTTTTGCATGTGTTGAATTGTTACCCATTGTAAAATACGGATATATTTTTGAATTATTTTTATACGATATAAATTTGTTAATTTATATTTAGTATCGATATATTTTATCCACAGCGTATTTCAATAATTTTCCAAATACAAGAGCAGTTTTCCCAATCTAAAAACGATTAAAAAAATGCTTTGATATTATAATAGCTATGGATTAAAAGCAATTTTTGAGACCCCCTTGACCAAAAAAATATATTACATTTTACTGTAGATATAAATGATCTGAATCAAAACTCAACATATCGATTTTCATGCAAGAATAAGTTATGAATTTAATTTTATGGAATATAAAACTTTTGGCAAGCCTGTGAAATTAGAATGTTAAATATCCTTATAAAGGATTATTGTGATCTGTAAAATAGTTAGTGTCAAAAGGTAAATACGAACGAAAATAATTACTAACTAAAATTATTTTCAAACTGTGACATACATTTTAAAACAATTAGCTAAAGCAATTGCTTAAAGTGGCTGGTCTTTTAAATTAAATATTAATTTAGATTTTTTTTAAAAACGTTTACTGATTAAACTTACGTCTTTTAAAATATGGATGGTAAAGAAATATCTTTTCAGTACACATTGTTAACATATCCAGTACATATGAATGTACAAGGCAAAAAATACACATTTTTTATTCAAACGTGACATATCCAAACTATAAATGATTACTACATGTAAATAACGGATTCACACGTACTTTTTTACACACATTCTTTTCAAAAGAATATATTTATTTCGACAAAAAAACTTTTTTTTTCAATACAACAACGATGTTTTAATGAAAACATTCAATTACGTTAAATGTTACTTGGGTCAAAAGAAAATTAAGTTGCGGGCTATCGATTATCCCGCCTTAAGAATACCTACATATTTTATTGATTTTGATTCATTTACACGATTATATATTTACCACATTTTCTTCAAATTTATTGTAACACGCGTTTCGATGCGTTTAGCATCATTATCAAACGGTATTTGAATGTATTGAAACATGTGTCAAAACAGATTTTTATGAATAGTGGTATTTACCAAGTAAAAATTGTTTATTTAATGCTACGTGACGTTATTACACAATTTCAAAATTCTACACCCGCTCATCATGTATATTTACTATTCCAACAAATGACATGATTAAAAGATGAAAACAGAATGGTAGAAGTGCTAAACGACGTTAATACACCGGGATTTAATTCTCCCCACTCCGCTCAGAAACTCAGAAATAGGTACTTAACCAAATGACGTATAACAGTACGTAGACGAGCGTTAATAATAATTTCATACTGGAGTGAAGGGTATACATACATATGTGATATTTAGTTTCTAAACGCGGCATATCCATTTTCATAGTTTTATAATTAAATCTTGCAAATTTCTTCTTCTCTTCTATCAGTCCAGGGTAATATTAAGTAAATATTAGAGTGTAAAACGATATATATTCATGTTCACCCCCCCTGGGAATCGAACCCAGGACCTCCAGCATGGTAGCTTAACACGCTAACCATTACACCACGACAAATTAAATAGCAACATAACTCGCATCAATACTTTTGTTTGCCGCAAGTAACTGGAATCAACACTTATTCAATATAAATTCAAGCTTCTACGTAAAGTAAATACGGATTCCATAAACAATGGAATTATTTCGTTAATATGCATGAAAACACAGAATAAAACTAATGTAACAATAACAAACGTAGATATTTTAATAATAAACTCGGTCCAGCGTTTTGATTAAAATAGTTTTACAGTTCTCATTGCTGGCAGAACGGTACGGTGCTGTGTGTCTTCAAGAGTTTGTAATGGCTTTTCTAAATGCAGATCGGATTAATATTTGCGAAGCCCTCAGGTGTGCAAACCGGGAACTAAACTTCTCAATTACAAGAAGAGAGAAATGTCATAAATCAATCTGCTACAAGCGAACGGCTACAGCGGGGATAAAGGGTACGGATATCCGATCGAAAATGCCATAAACCGTTTTATAATACCTCAAAAAATTTCAAAGCGAATACGGAAAATACGACGTTTATTTTTGAAATATGTATTTGATGGGGAAAGAGAAACGCTTTTGACTTATTTTAATAAAGTACGAATCCATTTGTTTTTTCATTGCCATTTATTGATATTTAGATTATACACAGATTGAGTTCATTATATAGGATGGCCCAACAAGAAAAGCAATCATTTAATTTATTGATTTGGCATTAACTTTGAGGAAAAATATAATGCATGCATGACAAATTTCGAGAACTACAAATTTGGCATTTACTTTTTGGATTACAAACGCGACTGGTTTTGAGAACCAAACTCTCGAAACTAGTTATCATTAACCCCCTTAAAAAAGTCGCCTCATTTAAATGTTATTTTGTTTTATTATTTAAGGAACAGCAACTTTTTATATCCTTCTTCTTTTGACATTAATCTACACCCAATGGTTCATAGGGTACTGTATCATAATGACGCAATGTTAACTTGATCGTTAATAATTTGAGAGTAAGGTAATTAATTACCCATGCGCTTCAAGTGAAAAATGCTGCATATACAATAGGTTTTGAAATTTTCATTAAATATTGTAAATCATTAAAAAATATTAATTTTAAAATTATTACATGTGGGAAATGATATCGGCCAAATGACATTTGGCTTCTTCGGTTTCTGTTACAGTGGGCAATTCTTTGAAAAAAAAATAACAATAAGGGATTTACGTATATTACATGATGAATACGTACATCTGCGATGAGGTTAGTGATGCTGAATGAGGTCACCGATGGTTTTGAGATTACTGACCATGGTTGCAATTTCATTTCCTAATATTTCAAAATCATGCCAAATTTGATTATGTATATGTTTAATATTATAGGATTATTTTATGTACTTATTTTTAAAATCAAACACAGAATTTTTAGTGTACTAAGTTGTATTTTATTAACAAAAACACATTAAAAATTTATATTTTGACATTGTTTCACCTAGTTATGGCATTTTCAAATAAATGATTTTAAAATGAAGTTCTACAAATTGATCGCCAAATCAATAAATGAATTATAGGATTATGTTCACCCTCGCAAAAAATATAAGTCTAATTTATGTTAATTGTAAGAAAAAATATATTTGTTTTCAAATTCAGTACAAAAAGCTCAATGGCCTGTCACATATTAAAAAGGAAGGCTCTTTAAAAGTCCGGAATTTTCAAAATCTTAATTATATTTCGTTTCCTGGGGCTAGGGTTACTTTTTGCAAAAAGGCTGTAAGGGGACCCTTTTCCGTATATACAAGAAACCTTCGACGCACAAAAATATACAAAGCAAAGAAATCCTTGAGGACGCAACGAAATCGAAAACGTTGCAAAAACAACGAAGGGAAGTATTATAAATAAATTTTAAAATATCAAATTTAGCTGACATATAAGCCAAATTTACTTCTGTGCTTAAAATACCGTAGACAAGGTATTGCGTAAATTACATTTCTTTAAACTTTATACAATAAAACAAAGTTGTTTTATAATTTATAGTTTATAAAATATGCCAAAGTATCTGCAAAAAACATTGAAGAAATTACATTTCTTTAGATTTTTTTTATTAAATTCATCTTTGCCAAAAATGTAAAATTTATGGAGTCTTTCAGTCTTTCATTTTATTTGTTAACATTGCTCTAAAGAAAATGTTGTATTTCAAAACGCATGTAAATTCTACAGGGTGTACCAAAATTGATGGAGTATTTTGAAACTAGTAATATGACTACTGGTCCGGTTTCAAGAAGTTAAAAAATTGCCCATGAATGAAAAGCACGCGACTTTTACTGAGGTGACTTTTTGTTATTACGATAGATAATGATCAGATATATAGTCAGTTTCATAATTATTTATAGTTTTTTAGGCACCCTGTTTTATAATTAGACCCCGTGGCATAGTTGTGTAAATCTTGCGTTACGGGGTCGATTCCATCCAAATTAAAAAAGAAAGATAATTATTTGATTCAATGTATGTATATGTAAAGGACTTGGTTCTCTTTCACATGTGGGTATGATTTTAATTGATTTGGAAGAACGATTGGTAGCGGCTTAAGCTAGTCAGATGCCAGATCGTAAAAAAAACAAAAGATGTTCCATCTGTAGTAATGACACCGATAATATTTAGGGTAAATTATTCAGTAGGGTGAATTATCCAGTGTCTGATAAAAATAAATAAAATAGTTAACATTAAATTTATCTATGTTTTGTTCGCCTCCATAGTTTGATGATCAGTACGTTTGGCTACCATTCTGGAGGTCCCGGGTTCGATTCCCAGGGGGGGATCAAATAAATAATAAAGTAATAAAGTGATTTTTTCACTCTAATATTATTTCAATATTGCCCTAGACTGGTACCTGAAGTGGGGGCTGATCACCTTTCCTCCATGTGTTTACGATCAAGATAACACTGCGTTTATATGATGCAGTGCCCTATGCACCATTGGGGTGCGGATAAGGGTTCGAAGAAGAAGAAGACATTTTATTAAATCAAGAACCTTTTAATAATTCATATCATTGAAAATTGTTTTATTTCAGTATTTGCTAAATAAATAATACATTAGAAGTATGTAGAAACAATGTGGAAATAGATAATACCTAAGTTAACCATAACATCTTTAATCTCATTGTTCTGGTCTTCATCGTCTCAGCCTGTTTGCTAATTACCTGCAGCTTAGTTTTCCGAGAGAACAAAGGACGTGTCTTAATTTATTATGTGTCATCCCCCGATAAAACTTGATAAAGCAAATTAATTCCTTAACCCCAGTTTTGTGTTGCAAACACAAAACCGTTTTAAGTCTTTGGCGATTGAGGTACAAATCTTTATTTTTGGTAATAAGTTTTCAGTGTGCGTATAAAATAATTATAAGTTTCATTGATTGATTCGGCAGTAACGTGGTACGAGTAGTATCTATGCATTATTCATTTAAATTTTACTAGGTAAATGCCTTTTTTTAAATCAACTGCGACACGTGTTTCGATGCATCCAGCCTTATTATCAATTTCAAACACTTTGTTATACGGTGTATGCTTAAGGCGGGATATTCTATAGCCCGCAACTTAATATTCTTTAAACCCAGGTTACACATAACGAAATTTAATTTTTTGTCTAAGAATACCGTTTTTGAATTGAAACAAATATGGCGTTTTTCTTCGAGATAAATATATGACATTGAAAAGAAAAGAGTGATTGAAAGGTCCGGAGTTTAAAAAATGAACAATTATTTTTTCAATACATATTCTAAAAAAATCTTATTCCAATATATATTCTTTTGTTAAAAGGGGCCAGAGATCCGTATGGCACCTCACGCAGACGTTCGCTAATCGAATTGCATGTTTGCGAGTACCCCCTTAATACGGTGTAAAAACTAATTAAAAGAAGTGATAATATATACCAAGTAAAATGAAAATTAGGTTCGATTCCAAGGGGGGTTCAAATAAATATAAGTGATTTTTTCATTGTAATATTTATTCAATATTACCCTGGATTGGTACCTGAAGCGGAGGGCTGATCACCTTTCCTTCAGGTGTAAACGGTCAAGATAACACTGCGTTATATGCCGCAGTATATTAGGGTTTTATTATTATTTATTATATTAAAATTAAAATAATTTTAACTTTGCAAAATGTTCAAAATCGGTGGTCTAATATGGTTGTCAAGCAAATGGGTCAAAGATGGAATATCCCAGCGATACAAAAAAAGATCGATAAATCGTGAATTTCTATGCCTCCGCGCGTACTTTATAGACAGCTTTTTAATATGTATATATCGTATTAAACCAACTAAAATTCTTTGACATTCTGACATATTCATATGACGACATCTTAACGTATTCATGTTTGGAAAACTTGACGCGAGTGAAGAAGTTATTCAAACGCTCATCGCAGCTTTGATGTTTTACTTTCACGGAAATTATATTTTCATATAATTGTGTATATTTATTTCCATATTATTTTTAACATCTCATCAAAGATGAAGAAGAATATAGAAGTCCAGGCATTTACGGGGGTGACGACCGTCATAGGCTAGTTTAAGTGATCACTTTACACACGTGTAACGTTCACCAATTCTACCCATTATTGACAACCACACTACTCAAATTCTTGGAAGTTCGTGGAACGGCGGAAAATATCATTTTCATTTTTATTATTTTAGCTTATTATTTGACCAGTTAATTTGTTTACAAAATTTTGCTCAATAAAAAGCTTCTTTTCATCTCAACAATAGATGTCTCTATTGAAGTTCTAATGATTCAAGAATAACGTTTCGAAATTGGTTCATATATATATAGATATCACTGGAACTTGCCTATGACGGTCGTGAGCCCCGTAAATACTCAGACTTCCATATTCTTCTTCATCTTTAATGAGATGCCAAAAATAATATGAAAATAACTCCTTTAATTGGAGATAATCCAGATTTTGTGAACACTATTTGGACACACTCAAAATGTTGTACATATTTATTTCATCAATTGATTCCACTTTTTAGTAATTTCTATTCCCTTTTTTTATTTTACTTGAAAAATATTTATAAATTTACAATGTTAAACTATTTATATATTTAAAATTTGAATAAGCAAAAATTTAAAATTGATACATTTATTTTTAAAATCAAAATTTACAATTTTTTTTTTTAATTACCTAACGTCCAAGTGACTCTGAAATCTAGCTACGGCTTATGCAACACCGCTTATCATGACACTACTCAGGTTTCAACTTTTTAATTTCTTTATTTTTTGTTTAACCAGACTAGGTCATAGAAACGTGTGCACAACTTGTAAAAAATATATATTTTTAACGTGAAAAGTTAGTTAATTATATTTAATTATAATTGTTACATGAGACGCTTCCTGGTGGTAATCTAATCATGCTAAAACCAATTGAAGTTTAGGAAACCTAGGGAAAGACTTTTACTCTAATTGGGTACCTAATTAATTAATAATAACGTTACGTACATGATATCTGGCAAGAGTCTACGAGATAAGGAATACCAGGATAAGAGAAAAATGCGAGATCGAAGATGTTGTTACGTGTGGAAGTCAACAAAGAAGACAATGGTAAGCGCATGTAAGGAAAATGGATTCCATCCATCTAGACTCCTTATAACTCCTCAGAGTTTTTTTAAATACTTCCTGACTTCCTTGTTATCGGATTTCATGTGTGTTCTCAATTATTTTTATGCCTCGGCAGGCGTTCAAAATGTTGCGAAATGCATTTTCTTTTATTAGATGTATTGCGAGTTTACGGGCAAAACAACATATCCGCAATTTGAATCCAATTTAAAACGGATAATTGATAAAAAGAAATACTATACCGACTGCAAGAATGTATGGAAGTGAAGCTTGGAGTTGGCAAAAGAATGATGAAAATATACTGAATGCAGTCGAAATGCAGTCTAAGAAATTGCTGTATGAAAGCTATTCGAATGGTTATATAAGGAAAGAATGCAAGGCTAAAATAAGAATTATCGATAAAATTAAGAAAAGTGTGTTTGGGCATGTGAATTGAATGAGTGAAGAAAGTTGTTGGAAATAAAAGCAAAGGAAGACCAAGAAAATCTTGGCATGATCAAGTATTTCAAATACTTGAAAGTGGTCAGATCAGGAGTCGGAATAATGGACGTATATGTATGAGAGGATATGAATGTGGAAGATGGGAAGATTGTGTGCAAAAGCAGATTGGTGTGGTGTTCTATTCACTCTGCTTACTCCGAAATGCGGGGAAGCGGCGTGATGGTTAGATAGTTAGTTTTATACCTACTACGTAATTGCATAAAACCTATTTGGGCAAGCATCTCACGTGTTAGAAAAATACGCAAGAAAGATACGGCAATCGATCTACGAGTGCAAGTGAGATAAAAATTATGACGACACTTCGGATATTCGGACAAATTTATTGGTACAAGAAAATTGCTTTTTATATTTTTTCCGGCCCCATAAATCTATATTTTTGACAATATGACGATGCATGACCCGGCGAGCTGAATTTTTTCGAATTTCGTAATGGTTTTATTTTTTGGCATTTAAAAATAATGAATTATTTCGAATGTCGAATATCGAAACGCATTTTGAACGTGAAAATTTAGGAGTAAAAATATTTTGAATTCGTGAAATAAATACTTTTTATTTCATGACGCATGGCGCTTGACAACGTAATGTAAAATATTTATCAAAGTGGTTCGATAGTTATAAATGTGGGATAACATTTACGTAAGGCCTTGAGTGATTTGATTAAAAAAATAAAAATTCAATAGCAATATACGAAATATCTGTCAGTATATTTTATCCCGAAATGGCATAATTTTTTGTAACCATACATTATTATTTTTAATTAAAGGGTATACAATATTTTAGAGAAAATTTCACAGCGTATATGGCGAATACCCGAATAAACCTTTCGTCTACAGTGCTGGAATACTATATGTTTTTGATTAATTGATTCAATACCTTGTGGTAAAATCTATCCATTTTTAATTTAAGTTTTATTTGGTAATTACCAGCATATCTTAAAATCTATTGTGACACGTGTTTCGATGCATTCTAGATCATTTTCAAACACTGTATTTGAAAACGATGCGGAATACATCGAAAAACGCGTCAATAGATTTGAAGAAATAGTGGTATTTACCAAGTATAACTAAAATTAAAAACTTTAAATATTATACTAAAATAAGATAATATCTTTATTGAAATGATATTTTTATAAGTATGTAAGTAAGATGGGTCCGTTCCACAAATTTCTGTCTTATAGGAACTATTTTATTTAAAATTTCAATTTTAAACATCGCTTTGCGCATAGATTTTTGTAAAACAGTCAAATGGTACGAGTAAGTAATTTGATAAATCTGTCTAAAGCAAAAAATTGGACTGGAACATTAATCAAAGGGAAATAATTGAGCAATCAAAATAAATAAATCGTGACATGTTCATTAAATCACTATTCAATTCTCTTTATACAACATTGCCGAAAATTCTGTACAGATAGAATCAAATCACACTAATGATCCTCCGATTGATTTTATTCGAATGATTACCGTTTTCTGTATATTCTAAGACGATTTGAACTGTAATAGGATGCTTTTAAAGTCCAAAAGAAAACGTTAACCGGGTCGTATTTTCGATGAAAATGTAAGCAAGATCAGTAAAACTCTATATGATATCAGAAAAGGCAATGGTCAAATCAGTGCGAGGGGTGTTACTTCTGATTATTTTTCTTACGGGCCAGCCTTGATCGGCGTATGAAGAACCCATTTAAAAGCGTTGTTCATTATCCGATTACAAATTCTATTTTCCTTTTATCGACTTGGTTTACAATCATATATGGAATGATAAGTGCCGTTTACTGACCAAAAAGCAATATTTCAGTTATAAATGGGGAAAAGGTGAAATTTTGTCATCGCTCTTTTTCAAAACTTTAAAGGAGGAACAGCTATACATATATTTGCATATTTGAGATGGGATAGTCATAATTCAAGTAATATACGAATTAATGAATGCATCAATATGGGTTTTGCCTAGTGAGATATTAATATAGAAAGAAGAAGAAACATATATAAAACAAGAATAGAAATAAATAAATTATTTTGAAAAATACATATTAAGTTATTTTTTACCCCAAGATCATTCGTCAGGAAAATTTTGGACTCACCCACGTAGGTACTTGAAAGAAAAATGTCTTTAAAACATTAATTTCCTAATGAATAGGAAAAAATGCGATTATTTTTTTATGGAAAGTATTATTCCATTTCCATCAATAAATACTTGTCCCAGATTATCGGATTACGTTTTTTTTTCGATTTCCCTTCAGGAATATTCTACATCCGTTGCTAGATTACGCACATCTTATCTACTTACGAAATTTGAGAAATAAATAAGAAAATCGGTGATAAATTATTGATTCACTTATTTCAACAGACCAGTCTTTAGGAATTATTATTTCTGATCACGATCGTCAATATCAATTTAGGACAATTTAAAGAGAAATTCATACTTAATCGTATTTTTAGTCATTAATTACAGAAAAAAATATATTTAAACTGAAAAATCAAGGCCCAAATGTTACTTTTACATTCGATGGGTAAATCAATATTTTTTATGTATATATTATACAAAGGTATCTCAACAGCTGCGAGAATATTTTTGAGAAGGTAAAATGGGAGTTTGAACATTTACAGGCTTGATAACTTATTAACAATAATAATTTATATTTTTTATTACTTAGGAGACTGGATTATTCACCCTACGGATGAGAAATTAAAGTTGTCCCAACTCGATATGAAATCAAACAATGTTCATCCTGCAATTCTCAGATTGTCATCTTCTTTTATAAAAAAACGGAAGAACGATACATGTTTTAAGTTGAGAGACCTTTAAACTGACAACTTATCACTAGTCGGTAAGATTGTTTTGGCACTGTTACATGGCCATTCTGCCCATGATTGAACATCCATATTAACTTCTTTATTTCTTTTAAATTCCCAAATTTTCTTTCATCTAAAGAAATAACTACTTAGGTTCGTTCTAAAAAGTTCAAAATGCCAACTTTTATTCTTATTGAGTAATACTTAAAACACCTCGTATGCCTCTTGAGTTTTCATTCTTTGCGTATAAAACTTTACTTTCTCAAAAAAGACTTAGAATCGCTCAGGAATTAAATACACTTTTTATATATGTTAAATACATTTCAACATATTTGAAATATTTTAATAATATGTATATCTTAATCAATTTTTATGAGCAACATTATAATTTGATCAGGTGACTTAAAATTCCATACTTTGTAATACATTTTTGAAGGCTGAATTTTTTTTTTTAATCTTTGTTTTTTTATTGAAGTGTATCGTAAGGAAGTTAATCCTCATTTTCAGTAAAAAAAAATAAAACAAATTTTGAAGAAACCTTAAGATAAAATACCAATTAACATTTATTGTCACAAATAAGTCGGTCTTCAATATGAACTATGAAAATAAATTGCATAATTTTTTGACATTTCCATACTTTGGAAAATACGGAGATCTGAGGAATTATAGGTCTTACGACAGTCATAGGCTTGGTTATTGTAAACAAGTATTTGGACACACTCAAAATGTTGAAAATATCGCTCACTCCTTTGAAGAACGTCATTACTCAAAAATCGTCAATTTTCAGTTGTGCATGTTTTCGGAATGCCCAAAAAATGTACTATATCCCAGCAAAAGAGGCATATTTTTAACTTAATATTTACTCGCTACAGGGCAGAAAGTGTTGTTTTTGCATTTTGAAGAAAAGGTATTGCTTAATTATTTTTTTAATCTACTAAATATTTTTCAAATGGAGAAAAAACGTTCAGGTTTTACCTAAAAATATCTGTTGCACAGTAAAAAGTTGAATAAGTGGCTTGATATTTATTTTTAATATGGTACATTGTGCTATATTTTTAAACTTTAAAAACGTTCTCCCGAAAAATCAAGTTTTTTTGTATTTATGACGTTCTTGAAAGCAGTGAGCGATATATCGTATTAATATTTTACCAGATTTAAATATTATTTTAAATCGTCCTTTTTTACAGTGTTATTTACGCCGAAAAATATAAGGCATGACATCGCAGATTGTAAACTATTCCTGAACTGACTTTCTTGACTCCGGTACTAAATTATAGTAACTGTGTCACTGCCACGTTTACCAAAACCCTCAAAAATGTTTTGGTTCGCCTGAAATATGGACCAACCCAGACTTAATTCTAAACAAACGCTTGACGTCGACTTCGGTAACCGCTACATTTATTTATGGTTATTGCAAGCAATATTTTTAGGCTCGGTTATTGTAAATAATTTTGTTTTATCGAAAACAATTTGTTTCCGCAAGGAAACTTAATTCGTATAATAAAAATAGGTAAAAATACACTCTATAGCGTAAATTTGTTAGGGTTATTTATTTTTAATTGATTGATTCGGCAGTCACTTTGTAAAACTATTTATCAATTAAAAATCTCAACATTTATTACATTATTACCAATATATTTTAAGTTTATGGTATAACCCTACCAAGGTTACTAAAATCATTATATATCTTTATCAGTTTTTATTATATTAACGACGAAATAATTAAATCATTCTTTTAAATATTGAAAGCATTAGTTTGTGGACCGTATTGATATATTTTATAGTCATTAATTAAACCCTGAAGAGGGCAACAGGTTGTTGCCGAAACTAGTTGGTTGTTAATAAAAATGTGAGTGGATAAAAAGTTTTTTACTAAGTACTTATTTTAAGAAAATAGTAAAAAAAAAAAATAAAATATATATATATATATATATATATATATATATATATATATATATATATATATATATATATATATATATATATATATATATATATACATATATATAAACATATATATATATATATATATATATATATATATATATATATATATATATATATATATATATATATATATATATATATATATATATATATATATATACTCGAGTATGGCGTTGTTGGATGGGGGAGAGCATATAACAACGCACCTAACTCTATCAAAATAGTTCAGTAAACAATTATTAATGTAATTTAAAAAAAAACTAAAACAACATTTCAAGTAGGTACGTGATATTACAACTGTAAAAAAACTTTTTTCAAATATTAAAGGATTAAAACGTTAATCTAAAAAAAACATCCATAAATTTCCAAATTATTTTTAAAAATTACGTACTCAAAAGTTAATTAAGCAATTCCAACAAAATTATATATATTTGAGAATATACATATTTCAAATATGTTTATAGTTTTCCTTCGGATATTAACAAAATAGAAAATACTAAATTACTTTAGATACTAAAAAAATGTATCTATTAAATGAAAAATTAAGAATTAAAATCAACGACACAAAAAAATCTTGTTTTATGGCATTTAATTAAATACAATAAAGAAAAATTAAGCGTAAGTCCCTCTACAAGAACAAGCACTAAGTCTCTTTTTTGGAAAGGCACAGAGTTACTACAATAAGACCCAGGTTTTATTTAAGTACAAATGTCTACTGAATATTTTTTTTTCTTAAATTTATATAAATATTTTAACAATTAAAAGTAAATAGTTAATATAACACGGAAAAAAGGAAAAACTTAAGTTTGAATATGGAATTTCATCTCGCAATTTTTAATATACATGCAAATTGAAATTGGTCCATATAGGATGGCACTTTTTTCGCGAAGAAACCGATACATTTCACGGTTATTTATTTTCCATGTATGTAATTATTGGAAAATAAATCGTTTTTTATATGTATGTATTTACGTTATAATGCTATGTACTTGACAGGAGAACATGTTTGTGTTTCGTTATTACAGTAATTTTTCATCAATCAAAGAAAACCGTGCGGTCAGAAACTGATTTTTACAAAAATAAATTTTATATATTGTATGGATAAAAAGAAAAAAAAATTGATCATATTTTATAATAACCTAATTATTATTTTTGAAAACATTTTTTTTTCATTTTCATAGAAAATATATGATAAACGAAAAAAGATGCAAGTACTCGTATGAGATTTAGAGAGCGCATACACGCTTCAAAAATATAAATTAAATAATTTAATTGCTAATATTTTAAGTGTGTCCAAATTTTTGTTTACAAATTCTGGATTTCGCTTCACTAATGACTTATTTATACCAATATTTTTTATTGATATCTCAACATAGATGAAGAAGAATAAAGAAGTCTTGATGTTACACATGTATAAAGTAATCATTTAAACCAGTCTATGACAGACCATAAACCTTGTAAACATCCTTATTCTTCGTCATCAGTGTTGAGATATTAACAAAAAAGTATTCTCAATATTATAAATATTTAAAGCATTTATTTTGTGGTTAGTATTTTTTTTTTAATAAAAATGTTTATAATATTAGCATATATATATATATATATATATATATATATATATATATATATATATATATATATATATATATATATATATATATATATATATATATATATATATATATATATATATATATCCACTCACCGATGAGTGGTTATATACTAATATTATTAACATTTTTGTAAAAAAATAAATAAGTTAACAAAAAAGCTTTGAACAGTTGAAAATCCACAAAAATCTCTATCACGAAAGTAAGTCAGGAAAATTATGGTGTGTAGCGCAGGATAAATCAAATTTTCACAAATAACTTATTTCAAGATGGTAAAACTCGTGGATTTATTGAGTCTATTTTAAGACCCTTAATAAAACTTACGTGAAGAGTTAGGTTCTTTACATAGAAATGTTTTGTCGTATCTCTCAATCAAAGTCTTCCGTGAAGAGGAACGAATAAAGTTTATCTCTGTGGGTCTTTACACGCAAATATCTGCACTCGTTAAAAATAAAGATTGCATAAAAAGAGGGTTTGGAGAATAGGTTGCATTATGCGGTTTTCGTTTCAGAATTCAGAAATATTTTTCCATCTTTTGTGTATTGTTTTCCACGATTCAGGGGATTTTAGTTATATAAGAAATTTTTATCCCTTATTCAAGTTTAAGGGGAAAAATATGTGCTTATTACTAACCTTTTGAAGAAATATAGTGAACCCTAGGGTAAGAAATTCAATATGTTCCGTAAAACTGTTGGTAACCCAAAATAATTTTTATATGAGAAGTAATCTAGAATGAATCGGCCAGTTCTGGATCCCCCAAAAATGACCTTTTATTACATTTGATGAAGGAAAACATGTTTAAAAACATGAAAAGCTTCGAGTTTTTACTAAGGGGGTTCAATTTTTGAAAAATAATAATAAGTTATAAATAAAACTAAATAATGAGCACAAAAAAGTGTTTTTGTAGTATATAAAATCTACAACAGATATTTGAGGATGATCATATTACTATTACAGTAAAAACGTATGCCATGAGGTTTGTTTGTTTTTTTATCGAGATTTTATTCCTGGTTTTATGTTAATTTTAAAAGTGCATTATGAAACAATAATTTTTTGACGCATCTTGGAAACGGCATAATGCAGTTATTTATCTACGAAATTTTTCCTTTTACTCAAATTATAGTGGAATTCCGAAATTATGTTCGTTAACCGAGACATTCTTTCGACGGGATCATTACGGTATGATATCATCACAGTATGATATTAAAAAAGTCGATATTATCGTTTTTTTTTAAACGAATAAAAGTGTTACTTGGTATACTTTACGCGTGGAATTACTCTAGTACAAAAATACGTCCGCGACCAAGGCTGGGGCTGAGTGAAAGGCGACTACGCTTCTCGGCCGAACCCTTTGAGGACTGAAATAGATTGTGACAGGCGCCATTAAATTATATCCGTTGGACATTTGAAATCGTACTTCGGTGGTCGAGTGATAAAGCGACTGGCTCAATTAACCCTTAAAGTGGCAACAACTGACATAATTGGAAAGGAAACCGGGAGAATCGTAACAAGTTCGAGAAAAGCAATCCTACGAGGTTTATTGCAGAAAGATAATGTAACGAGAGAGAATGTTGTTAATGAAATACTTCTAATTTATCGATCGATAGGTGCACTTTTAACAAAGCATAGAATAGTAGATACAACATTTTGGGCGTGTCCAAATACTTGTTCACAAATCTGGATTATTTCCAATTAGAAGTTATTTATAGTTTAAAATTTATTTACAAAGTTATAGAGAAAAACTACTAATTATAGATAATCCAGAATTTTGAACAATTTGGACATATACAAAATGTTGGAAACAAATTAACTAGTCGAATATAATTATAAGCTAATTATAAGCTAAAAGTTTTCAAGCGTTTCTCAAGTGTGTTAAAAATAATCCAGGATTCAACCACACATACAAATGGAAAGAGTCTCTGCTTAATAAAAGTTTTCCTCATCCCAACATAGATGGCTATTGTGAACTCGCGCATACGAGTTTGATCAATATATCAAGTTTCTATAATTTGAGTAGTGTAGTTGTCAATCATGGGTAGAATTGGTGAATGTTACACGTGTGTAAACTGATCACACAACCATGACGATTGTAAATCCTGTAAATGCACATGCTTCATCTTTGGTAAGATTTCAAAAATAATGAGAGGATATATTTTAGAGGATATATCTAAAAGAGGCGCTGATAAATAGTGTATTTGTTTATTCGTAACGTTTCATACAAACAAAAATAATAATAATAGGAAATCAACGCTGACACTAGAAACATAAACATAATATGTTATAAATGAGTAAAAAAATCGTTATTGGCTGTACGATAAAAATGAATACAGGATACTAGTTTGATTTCAATTTATTGGAAAATTAAAAAACCTACACTGTTCAATTTGACTGAAAACCAAATATAACGTTCAGAAACACGGGGCTTCAATGATAATTAGAGAACAAACAGAGTAGTGAAAGCTGAAATTTTCGAAATGGTCGAATTGTAAAGTTCGGTTGGTGAAGTAAAGTTGAAACAAAATTATTTTATGAGAAATTCGTTGCCAATTTCATGCCAAGTTTGATATTACCAATAAATAAAAAGATATTGAATGCTGCCGAAACGCTACCTCTTAGAAGTAGGTGTAAAAACGTTGTTTGTAGAAAAGATACTCGTAAGGTAAAATACGGAAATAATGCAAAATATCAATCAAGAAAGGGGTTTTTACTAATACTTGCCCAAGAGTTCACTAACGACCTTTTATGCTCACTTGCGAGTCTGCCATATCAGTATAAATATTTTTTTTCAAAATAATCATTCTTATTGAGTAAATACAAAAGAAATACATCTACAAATATATTCAGGTCTTGATAAACTAGTTTGTAAGCAGTTTTATAATTTTTATATATTTTTTTTTTATTTATCTTTATTTCAAACGTTGAGTCAAAAATGCAGTCCCTTTTGTTTCATATGGATAAACATAATATAAAATATACCGAAAAAATAAGAACATAACATAATAATTACAAGAAATATTATAGCAGCATAGTAAAAATTAAAATAAATTAAATTAATGATATGTAAATATATAGATACATACATACATCCATTCATATAAATGTACACACATATAAACATAGAAATTAATAGACATACAGAAAAATAAAAACACCTGTTTATATAACTGAAGATTACATGACCATCCCTACCTATACTTATATTTGCTTACGTAAGTTGTACATTGGTAATTTCTGCGAGTCCCTTGGGGAAAATAAGTGCGTAGTTATGAAATGTGCGTTTTCAATTCTAATATTGATCTCCGGTACAATGTAGATATTGCTATATTTACATAAAATTAGAGTGGCCAATCATTCTAACAGGTAAACGAAAGCTCGAGAATATATGAAATATTTCATGGCAAGTCAATTGACTAAATAATTCAACCAAATCGTTATAGCCATTAATAACTGGACCAGAAGCGATATGATCATGAATATTTGGCGAGTATTTAATATTATTGACTTTTCTCTAAAAGCTATGGAATATTACTTACAAGGTAACGGCTAACATTAAATTAAACACCCCAATTCAACGGTTTATAGCCGATACATTACAACTTTATTACGCAGTCCGTTAACTTTGAAACTAGGGAAAGGTGCAAAGCAATTAGAGGTCACGTTGAGAGCGGAGATGTGGTACAATACGCGGTCGTCGGTCAGCCTTAAGTGGTATCATGTAGTGTCAGCAAACCCATAACCGATGTCATGCAGTGGCCAAGTACTCCGCTCTTCGGATGTCAAACGACCCAATTAGCTGATTCTGGTAACCTACCCTTAATTTGATGGGGTGATCACCAAACCATTATCATTATACAAGTAAACTATAACGTGCTTATTTTGTTAGACACTGTTATGAATATCATATTAATTTAGCGATACACACAAACATATTTATGTATTGTAACATATAATATCACAACATTTTGAGTGTGTCTAAATACTTGATCACAAATGCTAGGAGTTATTTTTACGACATGAGATTTACGATGTATGTAAGAGTTCCATAAATTTTAGTAGCGTGGTTGTCAATCATGGGTAAAATGGTGAATGTTGCACGTGTGTAAAGTGATCACTTAACCAACCTATGATAGGTCGTTAACCCTGTAAATGCCCAGACTTTCATAGTCTTCTTTTTTTATGTTGAGATGTCAAAAAAAACTTTTTTCTTACGTAGAAAAAATTATGTTAATTATATATTTATTTTTTTAAATTATTAAATGTTATAGTACTAACGACAATTAAATCGGAATGCTCATAATTCATAACCCTCAAGTTCGTTATTCATTTGAAGCAAAAACAATACTAATGAATGTTATGATACGATATTTTTTTAAATTTTATTTGGTGAATGCCACTCCTTTTTAATTTAATTGTGACACACGGTTCGATGCATTTACGATCATGATCAAATACCGTGTAGATTTTAAGAAACAGTAGAATTTACCAAGTAAAAATCATTACAAATGGATAAATATTACCACAATTTGAAAGCTATGAATAGGACTGTTTGATGTAGATTGTTAGTAAGTAATAAGATAAATATTATAAAAGAAGGTAAAAATTAGGATCTTCATGATAATTAATGAATTTAAAATAAATATAAGGAACAGGTTTGATTCCTGGAGCTAATA
Source organism: Brachycentrus maculatus (assembly GCF_059751285.1). Taxonomy (NCBI): domain Eukaryota; kingdom Metazoa; phylum Arthropoda; class Insecta; order Trichoptera; family Brachycentridae; genus Brachycentrus; species Brachycentrus maculatus. The sequence goes on from NW_028281221.1 coordinate 50,780, forward strand.
GTTACTTTTTGTGTGTGATATAATGAAAAAATTAAACAATAATATCACAAATCATAAAGATACGATTTTAACTATTATAAAATTGTATTGAGAGTACTTCGTTAAAAGTTTCACGCACTTATTAATGTGTAAACATAAATAATAAATTTTATTAAATAATACATTTTAGCAGGAGCTACTAAAAATATAATATAAGAAACGACAAAAACCTTAATATACTAAATAAGAAAGAAAACGTCTGAAAGTTGCTTGGGGGCAATAAGGACTTCAATATAATGGTTATTCCCCACAATACATTTCCTAGGAAATAATTCGGAGTCAAGTAAGTATATGGGAATATTATGGAATTTTGAAGAATTTGTCCAATATATTTAAACATAACAATCACTATGTCCTTAAGCTTAATCTAGAAATCTGGCAGAATGTATTTTTTTTACTTAACCTTTTTGCTAAGCTAAGATATGGCTTATTATAACGTATTAAAATTAGTATTATTCAAAGCGAAAATAATTCATTATTTATTGACATGTTTATATCGATTTATTGCAATATAATAACAATGCGAAAAAGTAAGCCGTAAAAAAATGTTTTATGTAAAACATTGTACAAAGAATACTCATTGGTACCTACTTTTAATCGATCAGCAATTTCCCATACATTTCTCTAGCACAAAATTCTTTTCAAAAGATTCTGCCGTAAAAAAAACGTCCGCTAAAAGGTTCAGAACATTTCTAGAAAAAAAATTAAACGCCACACTTAAGTCGGACGGCAAAAAAACGGAGAAAACAAATGAACACCGAACTCAAAGCCCCCAATAGATTTCGACAATTATATTCAATGGTACAGCATGAAATCAATTTCATAAAAATATGCCAAAATATTCACTAGTGATTTTGTTTGTCTGTAAAAAACAAATTTCTAAATTTGATCAATAGAGAATACCGCGGTTTTCCGGGTTTTAAAAAAAAGACTGACAGGATTAATTCCGTTAATAACACTCTCCTTACCATTCCGTTAGTGGCATTCTTATAATTAAACCCGGTCAAGTACCAATATATATCGTCCTATTTTTCAAACTAAGGTTCTGTCGTATTCTCAACCCGTGTTTTTTTTTACACCAAAACCATACCACTTTTTATTTTTCCCCGAAATCTGCCTCACAGCCAACAAGAAACACCATTGAATTGCATGTAGAGAGAGTTTCAGAATAGAGATGTGACTAATAGGTTACGTTTCTTTTCGATTACTCGGTTGTGATGGTATAAATTATCTTTTCTGACTAAAAACTAACTAACTAACCAACTGGCAGAGTAGGCAGAGAGAATATAACGCAATACCACTCTGTCTTTGCAAACATTCTCCACCTCTGTGATATAATGAAATAATATTCATGCATCTCCCCATACATACCCTCCGATTATTTCGACTTCTGAACCGGCTACTTTTAAGTTTTTGACTAACCTGATCGTGTCAAGTTTTACTTGGTCTTCCTCTGCTTCTTTTTTCAACTACATTCGCCTCATTTTTTTACCGTTCTTTTCTCACTAATACGTTCCACATGTCCAAACCATTTCAACACACCTTTTTAAATTTTATCAATAATGCTTATCTCATTTATTGATTCGGCATTAACTTTGTAAAATGACATGTTCATTATTTTATTAGAATTAAACACTTGAATATACCACTTTAATGAGTTTTAACAAATTAAACTTCAAATACAACTAGTTTCGAAAACATACAGATGTTTTCATCTTCTGGTACAAGTTAAAACTAACGAACAAAAAATATATTTAGGGGAATATATTAAATACCCCTAAATATTTTTGTTCGTTAGTTTTAATTTGTACCAGGAGATGAAAATATGTGTAAGTTTTCGAGACTAGTCGTATATATAAATAAAACTCATTAAAGTGGTTTACTGAACTGTTTAATTTTAATAAAATAATGCTTATCTCAGTATTTCTTTCTTTTCAGTTTGGGATATTGATGTCAAATTATCAAATGAACTAAGAGTTAGAAATATTCACTACGCAAGCGTAAATTTAAGATTTTTGATCGAATATTTCATTTGACGTTGATAACAAGACAAGCTGGAGATTATAACAAACCGGCAACTTTTCCGATTAAGCAGGTTTCGCATTGTATCATATCTACAGATTAAAGATCCCCAGTTCGCTTATGAAAATAGACTTTCAAAAAGTTGCCGATAGATTTGACTTCTAAAGGAAATGAGAATTTTCATTTCAAAGGCCCGAAGCCTTAAGGAATTTTAATAACTAAGACTGGATATAACAGTTTGGACGTTACGAAAAGAATCTATTCTTAAAAATTGCCCTTAGCCCTTTCACCCGAAATTTGATGAACGACCCCCCATAAGCGGACCGATTGAAAAGTACAAGAGATAATGGGACATTGTGAAATCTCCATTGTTAAGTTGGCTAGACGGATTTTTCGGTTTGATAAAAAACTTAAATTGAGAACTTGAATAAGAGTGTTGTTCTTGATGATCCTAAATTAATGGTCATAAGAAAATTAAAGGAATCAAAGAAAGTCACACAAAGTAAAGCAATCGGAAATTGAGATGGTTTACATTATTGAAAAAAAAGAGAGATTCCGACTTGTCTGAAAGTTATAAAAGTATGAATCACGTATACTGCCAGTTACTACGTATGCATTTGAGACCATTGTCTAATGCATATGTAGTCGATGTAGTAATATCTTAATAAAATAATAATAATAAAACCCTTATCCGCACCCCAATGGTGCATAGGGCACTGTGTCTTATAAACGCAGTGTTATCATGATCGTTTTACTTATGAAGGAAAGGTGATCAGCCCTCCGCTTCAGGCACCAGTCCATGGTAATATTGAATAAATATTACAGTGAAAAAATAACTTATATTTATTTTTACCCCCCCTGGGAATCGAACCCGGGACCTCCAGAACGGTAGCCGAGCGTGCTGACCATTACACTACGGAGGCGGACAATCATCTTACAAAAAGAAATGTAGAGAAGCTCAAATGGACACAGCGATCCATGGAAATACCCATTCTTGGTATAAACAAGCCTAAGAGACAATAAGAAATGAAGAAATTAGGAGCAGAACCAGAAAAGCTGATATCATGGATCGAGTAGCAAGACTGATTTATATTAATCTTATCTATAGTGTTTATCTCACCCATGGATTTTTTTTCTCATCTCACCATTCCAACATCTATCATTCATCGTTTTGCAGTGCATTCGTCTGTGTGATCGCATTCCGACGGCAGTCTTTTTAATCCGGTTTTTGCCAACTCGTTGCTTCATTTAACTCAATACAATAAAAATCGAGGAGGAATAATTAGAACTATGGATTTACCACCAAGTAGTTAATAAATTTGGTGGTTAATAAATAGTACCAATTTTGCCTCCTCACATAAAATAGTAAAATCTTTCACTTAGTCATCTGTAAGCTTCAAATATATTCCACTCTAGATACCAATAGTTAAAGCGCAGGACTGATCGGTTTCATTTAATTAACACGACAAGCTATCACCGCATCAATCCAGTGCAAAGTCGTATGCACATTGGTTCAGAATGGAAGAATTATCTAAATTCTTTAAACAATAGAAGTTTTAAGTATAAAACTAAGGTTCATTGGTTCGGCGGGTCCAAAACTTTTCGATCTTACCTCTGTAACTATAATTGCGTTAAACGAGAATGTAATTTATGAGAATTTTACAGTCGAATATAAAAATAATAACGACATCGGAGAAATACGGTTTCAGGGAATGAAAGATGTTTTGGACATTTATTTCATTTTTCTAATATTCATAAAAATGAACGTAATAAAACATCGTTTCATCTGAAGCCATTTTTTTCAAATACATTAAAACATTCAATGAAAAATTCTGAATGAAGTAAATTAGAACCAAAATCAATTGAGCGTTCATGATTTCATTGTATTAATGTTTTGAAATGACAGTAAGGTAGATACATGGTTCATTATAAAAAAAATCATTTAAAATATTTTTCAAATGCAAAATAATATATATTTTTTAAACAATAATTTATAATATATAATAATATTGGTATTTAATATTATTTATCATCATTTGTCAATGTAAAAGGCTGTGCTGTAAGAAGGCCTATGCACTCGACCCAAAATAGATATATACAATTTTTAAAAAAAGTAACAATGCAGATTAAAATGTCACGTTGAAATTAGAAATACATAAATCGAAATATCTGTTACTATTATAAATTGCTTTTCCAAAATAAGTTTCTAGTACGACACTCGGTCTGTGTTAAAAAATATACAAAGTAGTGTTTTCAGCTTTAGAAAATAAAAGAAACGTAAAGTAGGGACGTAAACTAGTGTCGCCAACCTTGCAAGCACAAATTCGTCACAATCTGGACGATTTGTGATATATTAGAAATAAATCAAATATACTTTTTGCCTGCAAGGTATACATTTGTGCCTGTAAGGTTGGTCCCACTAGTTCATGTCCCCACTTTATGTTTCTTCCGTTTTCTTGCCTCACAGTAATGAGTCGCTATTGAAAGGTCTGACGTGACAGCTCGCATAGTGAATTGTGCGTATTGATTCATTTCGATTAAGTCGGGTAAGCACGCAAGCACCTTATAACTAGTACCTTGTCGATACCCGGTTACATTCATTCCAGTCTACGAATAGTGACGTGGATAGCGATTATTGATGTGTTTTCGATTGATCTTCATTCCTAATATAAGGTAAGTGGTTATCTCAGATGATAAATACCATAAAAAAAATATCATAATAACTTTTTTTAATCATTTATAAAGTATTTATAGATTTGGCATTTAATTTGTAGAACTTCATTTTAATTTATGCATTAAATTTTAAATCAAACATTGAGTTTTTGTATTTTTTTTAAATACACATAAATCAATTTTTTGATAATTGTTTCATCAAGTTGTGGTATTTTCAAACGAATTCATTTGAAAATGCCATAACTAGGCGAAACAATTGTCACAAAATTGATTTTTATGTGTTTTTTTTTTACAATAAAATACAAACTCTAAATACTCAAAAAATCAGTGTTCGATTTAACATTTAATACATAAATTTATAAAGTATTAAAATTGTCATATATCAAAATAATGGAAATGCCTCGAGGAAAAAAGCACACAAACTTTGTCGAATTTCGAATTGGGAATTGTAAAAATGGTACTCTAATGATTTGGTATCAGAAATATCTATAAATAAATGCTTTGCCTTGAAAGGCGTGGGGATGGGGTGTTTTCAATATGAGGAACTTTAGATGTTCGCACATATTTTTCAACAAAACATGATACATTAAAGGCGCTTATCATTTTTTGTTACCGAAACTTTTGCTTGTTACACTTGAAATTGCTAACGATAAGTTTAGTACAAAAGATGGTAAGGTAGGATAGCCTATTAACGAACAGTGGTAGGTATTTTTAAATCATTCACTTATGTTAAATATTAAACTAAATAATTAATTTAAATCGTGATCTACCGGATCTTTTCCCTGGTTTATCCCATTAGTGAACCGTTATCTTTCAGTTGGGAAAGCTATAGTTATAAGTATAGAGATTTTATTTTTTTTAATAAATATTTGTGGGGTTATTATTTACAAAAATATTTCAATTTTATACTATTTTTGTTAGCCTAAAGTGGCTCATTATAAAAAATAGGTTACAAATTGTGGAAGAGTGGGTTCGAACCCAGAAACTATGGCTCAAGAGTCCGCGACAATAACCACAGGACCACAACACAACATTTAATTAGAAATATACACATTACATTAAGTTAAATGTACACATGAGATGGTTTAGACCTTGCATTACCAACTGTCAGTATTTAGAAGGAAAAATATACGCGATAGTGAAATTAATGGCTCTTTGCCCCAAGAGTCGAAATATGTAGGTATATAAGAAAATTTAAAAAGCAAAATCTGGATATTTAAACATTAACGACCTGTTGTTGGCTAGTTTACTGTTTTATAATATAGTATTTCAGAAATAATTATAATTGAAATTCATATGTACTCTTTTCTGGAAGATCTCAATTTTTTTCGCAAGTGTGTAGTAGATTATTATCATGTTTATATCTACAGCTGTTTTTTTTGGCTTCAGTTGTATTATATTAATTTTGTTCGATACTTATGTTTAAGACATTATTTTTCTAGAATAATACGGTAATAGTACCTGATACTTTATCACAGCAAAAGTTTGAGAACGCCGTTTGAAAATAATGTCCCAGAGGTAAAATATATCATATTTACGCATAAAATCAAAAAAATATTACCACATAGATTCCAATAAAAAAATTGTTATCAAAATAAACTAAAGAAATATTTAAAAACATACCGATACTTATAGTTTTTAAAGGAGTCTTGAGATTATTTGAAGTTTCCAATAAGCCCATGGATATCTGTATTCGCCTCAAAAATAATTTTACCATTTTTTCCGCGCTCATTCAATCCACGTGTCCGAACCACCTCAAAACACGTTTCTTAATTTCATGAATAATGCTTTGTCTTGCCTCTCTCTCAGCCTTCCCTTCTTTCTTTATTTCACTATTCGAACATTTATAATACATCGTTTTGCCGCACATTCGTCGGAGAGATCGAATACCCACTGCATTTAGTCTACTTTAACACTTTTCTTGCCAACTCTATGATTCACTTCTAAACAAAAGAGTTTGTACCATGTCATCATTGTGCACAGCCAGTTGGCTTAATAAAGATACAAATATTTTTTAGTAAGTAACAATAAAATACTACACGATATAAAGGATAATTCGAATCGACAATGAAAGTGCGTAGATCTAAAAAGGATCGAATGATTCGGCGACGTCGTATTTGATTGCATATCATATAAAAATCTTTTCAAATAAATGTATAAATAAATATTGTAAAATCTGCCGTTTGCACAGAAAAACTCTGTGAGGACACATCGACGGCCCCTACGTAAAGTACTCTATCTGCAAATCTGTTATTTTACAGGAGAGAGCTTAGAAGACTTTTTCAACGTATTAATTTTTGATTAAATAACGGTTTTGTTTGAAATACTTAAATAGTATTCAAAATTCAAAATTCGATAAAATAATGTATTAAATCGTTTAAAACTTTATGCTTTATCAAAATTAAGTAGTTGGCGTTTTAGCTCAGTTCATTTAGAAAATTCGATGTAGATAGCGTCTTATACGCCTGAAAACTAGACGTAATTTAATTAATACATATTTTTTATTTGTTTATATTTGTTGAAAACGGTCAGTTGATAACGTACACCAAATATCTCAAAATTGACGAAAATGTAGTTAGAGCACTTTATCGACAATATTATCAATTTTAATTATATGTCCGATGAAGAAAAAAAAATATATTTTTATAAATATATATATATATATATATATATATATTTATATATATATATATATTTATATATATATAAATATATATATATATATATATATATATATATATATATATATATATATATATATATATATATATATATATATATATATATATATATATATATATATATATATATATATATATATATATATATATTTATATATATATATATATATAAATATATATATATTTATATATATATATATATATATATATATATATATATATATATATATATATATATATATATATATATATATATATATATATATATATATATATATATATATATATATATATATATATATATATATATATTATATATATATATATATATACATAAACATATATATATATATATATATATATATATATATATGTATATATATATATATATATATATATATACATATATATATATTATATATATATATATATATATACATATATATATATTATATATATATATATACATAAACATATATATATATATATATATATATATATATATATATATATATATATATATATATATATATATATATATATATATATATATATATATGTATGCATAAATATAGATATTAACAATGTTTTTATTACAATTCATACAGTATAAATGGAGCCTCGACGTTATTTCATCAACTGCGGATCTTGGTATGAATAGCATTAAAAATCAACGAGCGTTGTCTGATGACGAGGAAATTGCGAAATTAGGTAATTTTGCTTAAATACAAGCAATTATCTCAGCAATTTGATCTTTAAGTGGCATTCGGATAACAAATCTTGGGGTCGTCAAATGAAGGAATTTAACAAATGTTCTCATAAAATTGCCATTTATTACCTCCTTAAAACATGATTTGGCTATGAAGTTTAAATACGAACTTAAATGCGGATAAAAAAATTACAATATTCCATCAATAAAATAAGTAATATATATTTTTTTAAAGTCAAATTAAAACATTTTGAAAGTTAAATAAAATCAAACTTTTGAAGGGTTGTTTAGAATGAAGTAATTAAATGATAAAACTTTTCATGGCGATTTCAATTTCTTACCAAGTTTTATAATGGAGAAAATCACCGTGGAACTCAAACAATTTTTTTTTGCAAATGTTTTTCTTATGAAGAAAATAAAAAAAAAATCAATTTCCGGCGTCGGTCGAGTTAAATTTTCCGAGACGAGAGATATTCCGAATCTGTCCCATGATTGATTATTTTTATTGTGTATTTTTTTTTTGTTGTATCGTAAGCAACAAGCGGTCGCCGCGGCCGGAGGACGAGAGACCGGTGCGCGCGTGTACCTCGCGCTGGGCAGAGATGCACTGAGGGTGCCGCGGGCTGTACGGCCGAGATAAGTTCTCGTTCTCCACCCCCTCCCCTGCTCGAAGCTTGTAGCCGCGCAGTCTAGCAGGAAAATGGCGAATTTCCCGCGACACAATGTTTGAATTCTATTCAAAAATAGAATTGTAAAGGAATTCGAACATTTAACGACCGCGACTTGATATTATCCATTTATTCATACTTTAAATTTTAAACGTCCAAACATTTAAGATAAATAGGAAATTTCAACGACATCGTGGATAAAATTACCTTGAAAGTATTTAAATATTTGTTTTAACTATGACCATCGTATGATAGGTAGTATTCATTTTATTAAAATGACAATAACAGAAAAGTAATGTTTTAAACGTTTAAAAAGAGCCATAGAAAATTGCATTAAATTGATAAAATTTGATTGATTGATTCTGCAGTCACTTTGCGGTAAAATCAATCCATTTTGAATTTAAGTTTTACTTAGTAAATACTAGTATTTCTTAAAATCTATTGTGACACGTTTTTCAATGCATTTCGCATTATTATCAAACACCGTATACGGTGAGGTATATGTATACATGCATGTTGGGGTGGAGAGAGAGGGTAGAACACCACATTTGTATATGCTGACATACACCCCTAGCCTCCTCTTCATCTATGCCTCTAACAAAAAATCTATACGTTTTTTAAAAAAATGTGTTTTTACCTTTTACAGGTTACATTTAAAATACGCGCGTATTTGAATGCAACGTTGTGTCAAAATTTCAAAGCAATCTGTGAATAATAAGAAAATTTAAGATTTCGATTAAACGAACATTTATATTTTTAATAAATATAGGTAAAGAAAAACACGCTCGTATTTAAATGTAACGTAGCGTCAAAATTTCAGAGAAATCGGTGAATAATTAGAAGATTTAAGATTTTGAATAAAATAGTATAATATTTTTTTTATGGATTCAATGGAATCTCGTTTTAAACAACTTCAAAATGGGGTTTTAAAAACAACTTTACTTCTTAAATATTACTTTCTTAGGTATTAACACAAGAACCCGTAATTAGTTTTCAATGCTTAGATTTTTTTTAAATTAAGACATGATTACAGCCTCTAAGCTTATTTTTTTTTATATCTGTTATCCTTGAACGAAAAACCCAAAAGTATAAGCCCTTTACATGCACAATGAGAAAAGTTATTGCAATAATTCGATTAGTCAAAATGAGTGCTTTACGGTATTAGTTTGTGGTGTTAAGCTATATTGTTTTTTTCTCTTTTCCTCATTTCGTATCGATAAACAACGTCCATCAAATCAGAATTATCTCAAAAATGAACGCCACCATTCAATACGATACGTTAAGCATAGAATTTCACGTAACGCCCCAAAAAGGAATAAACAATAAATTATTTTTCCACATGACTGATACAGAAAATAGGGTTGAAATGATTCAACACTCAAAAAAAGTATATCTCTTCATAAATCAAATTAATAACATGAACAAAAATTATTTTAATTATAAACGAGCTCAGTCTGATAAATTGGAAAACAAAGATGAGAGCATACATTTCTAATATGTCTAATTTTACAACGTTTTTGGGTGCAAAATATTTTAAGAGCTGTCAAGAAGTACGTTGTTCGTCATGAGAAATGTTAAGTATTGCGTATATTGCTGTTACATTTAATCGATGGTGTTGCAATCGTCATGGTCAAAAAGATGTTTTTCAAACATTTTTATCTATCACAAGTATATGAAAGACGCACGTACGCAATGTTAATAAATCTCAAAATATCAAAGCAATCGGTGAATAACTCGAAGAGATTTCAGTTTTTGAACAAACGTCATATTCACCGATGAGGATCAAAATTAAAATATTTTATTATCTTAATAAATCATGATACAAGAATACTAAAAATATAAAACTTCAGTTAGGAGTTACCTCTCTAATTTTATTGAGTTTGTGAGAAGAATTTTGTTACACAAAGTAATTCGAATGTTTTATTTAAGATAATAAATAGAAAGATTATTCAATGAGTGGACTTAAATAATAAAAGAATAATCAAATATTTATTCCACTAAAAAAACAGCAAGTGAAAATAATAATCGTTACTAGATTTAACGACTAAGAAAGAATAATAACTAGTTTAAATAATAACTAAAAAAGTAACTTTTTTTTTTTTAGTTTTACTTGGATTAACATTAAATACTTTATATTTTAATAAACTTTAGACACCGTATAAATTTTAAGAAAGAGTGTTATTGACCAAGTAAATTTTAAATTAAAATTTGACTAGCATTACCTCAAAGTGTTAGCCGAATCAATTAATGAAATTTAGAAAGATAGAGTTTAGGATATAAGTATTTGTATTCACTGTAATATACATGTAATAAAATACCTAGGTACCTACCTATACATTTTATCAAGTACTTACAAATAGTACCTACATAAAACAGTTCTACCACCAGATGTCGCATGCGTCGCACAGAATAAAACAAAAGACATCCGATAGAAAAAATATAATATTCTGAACTGTCAGAATCAGATAGATAGATAGAAAAATATTATAAAGATAAATTAAGAATAAACTTTAATTATAAACTTTAATTACAAAGCAACACATTGTTTATTTTATTATTATACACCCACTTTACATATTATTTACACCCAATTTACAAAGAAAAATATTACCACGTTATATACATGGCAAGATATATTATGAATATATTGGAACACAGATGTAGTTTACCGCGCGTACGCCTAGAAAATAGAGGTCCAGGCATTCAAAGGGATTCACTTCATATACTGTATAACCTTCACTATTTTTGGCCTCATTGAAAATTCATATTGCTTAATTTCTCGAAAGTTGTTAACATACATTTTTTTGTTATTGAATACTAAGAAAACTTCAAATAAATGCCAATCTCAACATAGAATTCACGTTTGGGTGGGATGCGTTAGACCAACGATTCAGGGCGGAGAGAGCCCCTCAGGGGACAGATGGTGTGCGCTTAGGAGAAAGTGGGCAATTTACGTTGAGTGGAAATACGGGAAATGGGGAAAAAACTAATTTTCACCCCCTTTGAATGACGGAAAATAATGATGAATTGCATTTTTTACAAGTAAGCCGAATGCGTATACCAGTACTCCGCAACCTTTTCTCACCTGCGACACACCAAAATTCTTCCTAGAATTCCGCGGCACACCTAAAGCTAAAATATATAGACCATTGAAAAAATATTTATCGATTTGGCGTTTAATTTGTAGAACTCCATTTTAATTTATGTATAAATTGTTAAATCAAACATAGATTTTTTGAGTCAACTAAGTTGTATTTTATTGTTAAAAAACACATAAAAATTTATATTGTGACAATTGTTTCGCCTTGCATTTTATTGAAAATGCCATAACTAAGCGAAACGAAGCATGTTTTTTCACAATAAAGTACAACTTAGTAGACTTAAAAAATCTGTGTTTGATTTAACAATTAATACATTAAATACGTTGAAAAATTATGTATTTATAATTATTTTATAATTTTGAAACAAAAGACAATGTTATAAAAAATAATTTGTCATTGTGTTAACCACACAATGATCAATTTTTTTTGTATTTAATTACATAATGTAAAATAAAAAATGTCAATTACATTGAATTTGGCCGCGGCACACCTGAATCCTGCTCACGGCACACCATTGTGCCACGGCACACTGGTTGCGGAGCACTGGCGTATACGACTGGATGTACCGATGTTAAGGAAGTGAGAAAAATCTCCTCCGCTTACAGTACTAGAGTTAGTGCAATAAAAATTGTAAATCAACTCCTTTAAATCGTCAAAATGAAAGACTTAAAAATAAACAAAAAGAGCTTTTAAAAATAATCCATAAAAAAGCAATTTCGTCTTCAAGTAATTAAAACTTTGTTTCTTTGTTCGGTCGAGTAGAAGAATATGTTTCTTTTTTTTATAAATTAATGCAGTTGATTTTTAAAATTTTATTTATTCACTCTTTTATTTTTGACATCTCATCAAACATGAAGAAGAATATGGAAGTCAGGGCATTTACGGGGCTGACGACCGTCATAGGCTGGTTTAAGTGATCACTTTACACACGTGTAACATTCACCAATTCTACCCATTATTGACAACCACACTACTCAAATTCTTGGAAGTTCTATATATGAACCAATTTAGAAACCTTGTTCTTAAATCACTAGACTTCACTAGAGACATCTATTGGTGAGATGTAAAGAAGCTTTTTTTTTAAGCAGAAACTCTTATATTAGTATGTGAGGTCCGAATCCTGGATTAGTGAACAAGTATTTGGACACACTCAAAATGTTGTAATTACTCTTTGTGAACACTTAATTGTGAAGGTACATTGTTTATCAAATGAGTATTATCTTTTGTGATACGTGTTTGCAAAATCACTAAAAACCGGGTCTTAGAAAATGAATATTATATTTAATTCGATCATGAAATATCGAAAGAAGTAGGATTATTTGGCAATAAGACTGATAGACAAATCAGTAGCTAATATCAAGTCTTTCCTTTGGTGTTCAAGGTGTTAAAATGATCCTCGACAGACAACTAGTCGAACTGATATCAGAAAAGCCCTAATAAAATTGTATGCATTGTGGGGAACATGTAGTTACAACTTTCAATTAAGACTGAGAACATGATAAAATAAAGTTTGGTATTCTGCAAAGTAAGCATGAATCGCTACCAAAATAGTTGAAGTTTCCTGGCGAGTTCAGTGTTTCTCAAACTAACTGCTCGCATAAGTTTACCATAATAGTCTTCGGGCTGTAGATAATTTAGTGCCAAATGCAACTCCTTGCACTCATACGGAACTTTGCTTTGGTGTAGAATTCAAATATAATTAAAGGAACTTTGTAAAAGGAAACATCTTATAATTAAAACATAGCCTTTAGTTAAAAAAACAAAGGTAAAAATAAATAGCACGCTTGAATAAATTTCGTGTTTATATATGGTAGGAGATAATAGAGTAATATAAGTCCGGATTGATCGCTGTCAAATATACTGTATTATACTGAAATTTTACAGAACAAAATACTTTTACGATAATTATGATGATTTTCATCATACAAAAAAATCCTGTTGATATTTAATTTAGGTATGACATGTCACTTTAAATTAAATATGAAGACGTCCATATTATTTTTCTTATCCTTACAAAATGGAACATAGGGCACTGCATCGTATAGACACAGCATTATCCTGATTGTTAATTACATTAAAGCAAGGTGATAAGTTTTTGCGCTTCAGTTACCAGTATCGGGGTAGTTTTAAATTTATTTATTTGTCCTTACTCTGGGAACCGAACCCGGTATTTAATACATTAACCACTACAAAACGGAGACAGACTTCCACATCATATTCCAATACGTTGAAAATTGTAAAACCCCTATGAGACGGTATTTCAACAAAATATCATTATTTTTGTTGTTTCATCCCTATAAGACGTGAATAATACATACCATATATCTCATCAATGAAAAAATATTAAAACAATCAACTAATTGACTAACCAACTATCTATCACGCCACTTCCTTGCAGGGGTAGGTAAAGATAATAGAACGCCACACCAATCTGTTATTGAAAACTATCTTCTCTAATTCACATTCATGCATCTCCTCATATACCTACTCGTATACCCACCGATTATTCTGACTCTTGACTGGCCACTTCAAATTAATTTAAATACTCGATCATGACAAGATTTCTCGGTTGAAAGGATGAATAGTAATGTCAATGCATTACATTGATGGGAACGACAAAAATGTACTCAAGTATCTCATTCTCAAAAGGATTTGCGTAAGTAAAAAATTGATATTAAATAAAGGAATATATTTTTTTCCTGGGGTTTGTTTAACAGATTTAATCCTTCACAAAATTTTGAGTGTGTCCAAATACTTGTTCACAAAATCTGGTTTATCTCCAATTACAGGAGTTATTTAAATATTATTTTTTGACATCTCATCAAAGATGATCTAGTGAAGTTCTAGTGATTCAAGAATAATGTTTCAAAATTGGTTCAAATATGTATAGAACTTCCCAAGAATTTGAGAAGTGTGGTTGTCAATAATAGGTAGAATTGGTGAATGTTACACGTGTGTAAAGTGATCAGTTAAACCAACCTGTGACGGTCGTCAGCCCCGTAAATGCCCAGACTTCTATATTCTTCTTCATCTTTGATGAGATGTCAAAAAATAGTAATATTAATGCATTACATTAATGTGAATAGCAAAAATACTAAGTTCTCAAGTATCTCGTTCTCAAAAGAATTTGCATAAGTAGAAATTTGATTTTATATAAAGGAATTTTAGTTTATTTTCTGGGGTTTGTTGAACAGATTTAATCCTTCTATTTCGCTTTGTCTTTACTACCAATTCAATAATCCTTTTTATTCTTATCCTTTTAATTTTTACTTCGCCGAGCTGGACCATGAGAGGTTTTGGAGACATTCGGGATAAAGCGACCAAACGACCAAAAACTGCATTTAACTGGCCCCCACTTACTGGACCAGAAGCAATGGAGAACCGTAATTGAACTGCAGTTTGTGTCACCATAACCATTGTGAACTGAGTTCACGAACGGTCATCAAAAAACTTGATTGTGCTTATTTTGTTTGTGGCTCATTTAAACGTTTAGTTTGTGGTTTATTTACTTTTGATGATGGGATTTTAAAAAATTCAAAATTGTAAAAAAATACTCAAAAAAAAAATATATATTTTATACATTTTTATTAACACGTATTACCTTATATCGCTCACTCCTTTCAAGAACGTCATAAATCAAAAAACTTGATTTTTTAGGAGAGCGTTTTTAAAGTTTAAAAATATAATACAATGTATTAAAAATAAATATCAAGCCACTTACTGAACTTTTTACTGTGCAACAGATCTTTTTAGATAAAACCTGAAGGTTTTTTCTCCATTTGAAAAATATTTAGCATATTTAAAAAAATAATTAAACAATACCTTTTCTTCAAAATGCAAAAACAACACTTTTTTCCACGTAGCGGGTAAATATTATGTTTAAAATCTGCCGCTTTTGCTAGGATATAGTACATTTTATGTGCATTCCGATAACATGCACAACTGAAAATTGACGATTTTTGATTTATGACGTTCTTGAAAGGAGTGAGCGATATGTTAAATATTTGCATAGCGGAAAGTTAAATAAAAGGTCTCTGCTTAACAAAACCTTACTCAAATCAACCATAGATACTGCCGTGAACTCACGCATGAAGTGAGGTGATAATCATATCATATCATATATGTATGAGTTAAAATAGCGAATAGAATGGTGAATTTTAAACGTTTATAAAGTGATCAGTTAAACCACCCTTTGATAGGTTGTATATTCTGTGAATTTAATTTAAGTTTTACTTGATAAATACCACAATTTCTTAAAATTTTGTGTGACACGTGTTTCGATACATTCCGCATCATTTCAAATAATTATACGGTGTTTGAAATGCATCGAAATACGTATCATAATAGATTTTAGGAAAAAGTGTTGTTAACTAAAGTAAAACTTAAATTGAAAGTAGAAAGATATTACCAGAAAGTGACAGCCAAATCAATAAATGAAACCCTGTAAATTTAGAGATATTGTATTAAAAAGCATTAGTTTAACGTATGAAATAAATTAATATATTAAAAGAAGATATACATATGTATTTATTTACCAATTTAATGTTAAAATATATTAAAATAATAATTATTTGTTTCTTAACCCCTTCAAACACTAGTAAAATAACAAGGTCGGGGGTTGATTACTGCCGTTTGTCATCACTTTCAGTCCCTCGGGGTAGCAATATCGTCACATCCGGGTAAACTTCAACAAACGGTTCAGAGGATGCTGTGCTTTATATCTACCGTACGGAACCGGACGTCGCAACGTCGTGAATGTAGGAAGAGATTTTTATTGTGAATTTAAAGAATAATAAATATATTTAAAATGTCTATCAAAAACAAGTTTAAACAAAACACAAGTAAATAATACTACTTCATATCATTTTCTACACATTATTGGTTCTTTTCAACGGATACTTATTAAATATTCTGCGTTCTTTCAAAAAAATTAATAAATATTCTCTAAACTCGTAGTTCTCAGCCTCTTTAAACGAATCGTGCATATCAGTAGGTTTTGTTTAAGGTTTTGAATAAATTGTGTTACCATGCAATGCGAATTGTCTGTAATATTTTTAAAATAACATTAATTAAATAAATAAATTGGTGAAAAGCATGCGATTCCTTGACAATCTTAGCCGTGAATTCGATTCTGGACTGAAAAGACGGCTCCTGAAATTTATTCTTTTGAAATGTTTTAATTGGTTTCCTTTTTATTTTGGTTAATTTAACCCAAGTCATCAACCATTACATCGTCATATAGAATGATAATAATCAGGGACAGAATTTTTAAGACAAAATGACAATATGAACAAGACATTTATCTAGTTTTTTTCTTTATTCAGATAAGCTGACTATAGTACGACATAGTTATAAAGCACAACTGTTTTATATAAATTGCATTTGAGTAGACAGTCAAATTTGTTTGTGTATGAATTGGGAAATGGAAAGAGGGAGAAAGATTTATCTACGGAATAAATTCAGTCTATGTACATCAAACAGAGATGTCGCGGCTGAAATGGAAAGAGACAGATCAGTAAATTTAACGTCAAAAACATTCGCAATTCGGATTCGAATAATACCGAGTTTCTAACATAATACTTTCGATTTATCGCGTTGCACATCAGCTTCTATATTCGAATAAAATTAATATAATATATTATTATTAGTATAAATCATGATTTTTGCCACCGAAATTTCGTTTTATAGGGGCATTGTAAAAAAGGTTAATACGATACTACGAAATTATTATTTTAATCATAGAATCTAGAATTATTGCTTACTCTACAAACTTGTACTTAAATAAGTAAATAAAAACATATTTAAGTTTTTCACGTGAATTATTATTTCAAAATGCTGATAGGTTAATAGGTTAATTATTTCAAAATGCTGATAAGCAAAGAGTTTTAAAAGCTTACCTTTTTTAGTAAATTACGACAGTTCATTTTCTACATAATGCCTTGTAATACGTACCTGAAACAAACAAGAGCAAAATATTTTAAAATACATTTGTACTACGGGTTAACCACCCAGTTTCATTTGGAATAATTATTTGGTTTTTAAGGGTGAGTCAAAAAGTAGTGAATGAGTTGTTTATAGCTCAGTAAATAAAATGTTTTTCAGTACTGGAATTGATATATTTTATTATTTGTCTTTACAATCAGGTTTACAAGTATAGCCGGCCATTTCTAATTTAATCTGCAAATTTTAAGTACTTTTGCGACACTTTCTATAACATATCCTGACAAATTCCAACCGAAACAAGATATTGTATAGCTTTAAAAGAATTGTATAGCCATATAAGGAATAATAAAATTATTTAGCTATTTAAGGACCATCAGTCCATTTAATCTTCACATTCGTTTGAAAATGCTGTAACAAGGCAAAACTATTGTCACAATTATATTTTTTATGTGTTTTTAACAATAAAATACAATTTAGAAGTCTAGAAAAATCAGTGTTTGATCTTAAAATTAAATAAATAAATTAAACAAGTTATGTTGGCTTCTACAACATATTGGCAATATACAATCTCACCTAGCTTGGGTGGCCATGTGGTCATATATATCGCCGAATTTTGGGATGATACTCCACGAAATATTTTACGCAACAAATGATAAATATAAATATATTTCAGAATATCTACTCATTTATGGAATAAATCCCTCCGTAACAAATTACACGTGTCTCCAATTAACAAAAAATTCAACCGGCTTGAGGAATTTTCATATTCAGATTTTATATAATATTTTTATGGTATACACGGAAAATAAACGTATGTTTTTTGTTTGTTTTCATTAAGTCGATGACGGATTTGAAAAGGCATGTTCAAGGGTTAGTAAATTTACTGTCTTTTATGTTGAGAATCTACTAGAGGGTACCTTTCTACAACATAAAAAGCAATTAATTAAACTCAAGTTAGTTGACTTGTTGAATTTATAAAATTTCATTAAGCGTTCAATTTACTGTGATTAATTGTTCAACATTATCAAAGACCAATTTCGGCAGAGTTTTCACCAAGATAAATAACGAAAGTTAGAACTCAAATTTACACAGAAAGAAAAGCCTTCCCAAGACTTATGAAGTGAAGTCGAAAATATGTAAACGATTTTATAAATATTCTTTTAAAACGTTCATATCCCAAATGTGACTACTTAAAATCGAGCAATCATCATTTTTCATTATATAAAAAAGAGGACTAAGACTTAGTAAAGAAATTACGTGATTCATATTTGAAAATTAAAATATTTTTTCAATATATGAAAGATAAATCTCTTCCTCAAGAAATCGAACCAGGACCTTATCCACGGTAGCCAAATGCGCTTACTATCTCGAAATAGATGCAAAAAATATTTTTTTTTAAATTATTTCTGTGTAAAAGAAAACATCAAAATTATTTTTAATTACGAAAATCCTTCATATTAAAAAAAGAAAAGATAAAATAACATTATAATTTTTTTTTAAACTGTGAATAGTAAAATCTAAAAATTAAGAAAGTATAAGTAAAAACGAATCATAAAACAAAACAAAACATATTATTCACTTAATATACCCGGTCAAAAAGACGATTTTAAAATTCACATCAGTCGCGAATAAGGTGGAAATAAACGTAATGTAAGCACAGATAAAACTGGAATCTGGGAATTCATACTACTCTCCCCTGAATCGAAGCTGTTCCCTTTAAATAAAAAAAGTCCAAACGAAAAGAGAGGCTTTGTCAACATTTACTTTGGATGGTGAATTCAGATCACGGACTCTAGTGAAAATGTAAAATTAAGTGGTTACACGTAAAAGGGGATAACATAAACATTGGGGTTTATATTTAGAAATTACATTAGATTATAACCTACTTACTACTTTTCTATCGCAAGAAAAATATGCATTAATGTAATTTTTAACATAAATTATTGGAAGCCTAGATGCTTCTGTATCAAATCCGGAAATGCGGTGGGATAACTTTCATATACATCAAAGGTGTCTTATTTTGAGACGTTTTATTATGATTGTATGATATATCATTCATAGGGTGAATAATCCAGTGTCTGAAAGTATATATAATGAGCAATAATTACAAATAAATCCTGGCACAATCAGGTATGTCAAATACTTGAAAGCGAGGAGATGCATGATTGTAGAAGAGGCGAATAATGTTTGCAAAGACAGAATGGTGTGGCTTTCGATTCTCTCTACCTACATGTGATGGTTAGTTAGTTAATAATTAAATTTTTAATGTTGCTCGAAGCTGTGAAATAAATAAATAGAAAAATATTTTGAATGTTTCTTTTAAATTATTATCACCAACCTTAACTGAACGACTTTGATTCAATTTAAACATCATTTAATTTAAAAAAGTTGATATACAGCATCAGGTGTCCCAGAAGTTGTATTTATGTGCAAATACGAGAAATTTGAGTAATAAATAAATACAAAAATGGCTACATTACGCTTTTCATTAAAATTTACTTTACTCAGCTCGTAGGTACCTCACGGGATTCGTGGAAATCAGCAGCTTCCACTTTTCATAAGCATAAGTACGAGTCAGGTTATGTAACCTCGAGGTGTCACTCAGATCTGAAACACAGAACTGATCGCCTCCCTTTCATATGATGAACTATCAAGTGAATACTGTTTAATGAGAATAGAAGGGATAAAAACAGTTCCTAAAATCGTAGAAGTTATAATGTCCTTAATACCACTTTAAAAAATCTCTACTTCGTGACTACGACTGAAGGATTTGGGGAGTGGGTTCTTTTTACATTTTTTTTTATAAACTAAAAGCATTGATAACTTTGTGGAATGGTAATATAAAACTCTCCTTATTATTCTCATTTTATGTTTTTTTTTTCACGAAATCTGTTTGTATTATGAAGATAGTAATTATCTAAAAATCATAAAACTGCCATCTGTAGGTTTTATTTTACGATCAAGTTACATACAAATATCCACAGATGTCATTGTTATATAAGTTACATCATACAAACTGACAGACGGACTTCGACGTTCATTAACGTCGATACTCCTTATAGGAAAATTCGCACTGACGTTCATTTACGTCCATACTCCCGGAAAGATTAAAACAACGATTGATCGATATAGTTTTTACTATACACAAGTATTTCTCCCATGATTATTTCATATACGAATTCCAATTTACATGGGATAGTTATGACAAAAGATCAATTAGCACCGCTTCACCTATTCATGTTTTCAAATGACTGCTGATTGCTCGCCGACCGTTATTCAGCACGTTGGAATCTGCTGGCTACCAGGGTAGCAGAATATGAGGGAGGGTTGAGTCTAGCGTGAGATGAATCGCTGTTTATGTACCAATCTGTGGCTTGCAATTTCCTGAGCTACTTTAACTCAAACGTTTCGTTCGTTTTGGCCCACTTTGACACCTACGAGTATAAATAATCGCGAGCGTTTTGATACCTAAATCAATTCACGTCTAAAGGATTACCAAAAACGGTTAGCAATAACGTACTATTGAATTTTGTTTTACTAAATACTCGTAAACCTCTTTATTTTATATTTTTCTTCATTTTTTACGATATCGCTTTACACCATCCTTATTTTTTTAAGAGTTTTAAAATGTGCTCTTGGCACGAAACCTAGAGAAGACGCACTATTAAACAACAACAAAAAATGAGATGTGTATTTTTAAGATGAAATAAATAAATACGAGAAAGAAAATTACGTTTTATACATATTTTACTGTTGTATGGAAGCAAAACGAGGGCTATCGGGCAGGCAGAACGGCGGCGACTGGAGGCGTTTGAGATGTGGTGCTACAGGCGCATGTTGAAGATTAATTGGTATGAACATGTCTGGATGCTTACTAAATATAATAACACAACAGCGGAAAAATGGATAGCCGTAATGGATTAAGACACCCAGGCCTGCTTCTTACGACTGCGGAAGGCATGTGCGAAGGCATAAACTACAGAGGACGAAATTGGGCCAAATTATCTCCGACATGCGTTGTACGGACACTCTGAATTGAAGAGGCGAGCGGATAATAGAACCGGCTAGAGACTGACCATGAAAATAGCATTCTTCATATAGATTGTAACCCAGGAAGAAGAGATATTTTATAATAAGTGTAGCATTTTCTGAAACTATTTTGTTGTTTTTTTATACATAAAACACATTTTAGAAACAATTCGTAATCGATAGTAGGCTGATAATATGGACGATTGTAACTATCAAAAGGCAAAAAGTTTCATGAATTCATATGCTTGAATTTCAGTATGAAGTAAGACAAACCGGTAGAATATTCTCGAATACAAAAAGCAGCAGCTCTTATAGATAACAGTTAATGGTTTCATGTGGCATACACATATTATAGCCACGCTAGCATTCCGCATGAATAAAACATCAAATAAACGGAAAGTGTTTATCACTTTTCACTTAGCCATAGTACATTTAACAGCCAAAATGCTCACGCATTATGAGCCCACATGTATGGGAGAATACGCGTATTTGAAATGAGAGAGAATGGATGTTCTGGAAGGGCAAAATGGCGCTAAGGCATTGTATGTTTTGAATGTAACAAACGTAGGTACGTTGCGTATACTAATGTGAATGTAAACAAAGCATCGAAAATACCAACAAGAATTTAATTATAAAATATTTATGATACGTTTTGGAATATGAAAAACTAATAATTTTCAACATACATTACATGAAAGGCAAAAACAATGGGAAAACCATATGAGAGCATTCTCTATGATATCCATTAATGTACAAATTACAAATAATTGGTTTTGATAGATTCTCCTACTTCCATTAAGCTTAAATTTAAAACCCATAATAAATAACCAATTCAATTCAATTCAAGACCGCTTTTGAAAATATTCCCATTGTGATTCTTTATTTTCTTCCTTCTTACTTTTTCTTTAAAAAACATTAAAATAATTTATTTTATTTCTTATATTAATATACTATTTGACTTTCATATTTTTATCTCAATAAACTTCTTCATATGTATTGAGATATCAGTGAAATATTAATAAAAAAATATCCCTGTATTAAATAATTCCTATCGTGGAAATTAATGATATATCTTCAAGTACTTAACTATTAAAATCGAGTTGTGGTCCCGTATACTGTCGAGGACTTTAAGTCAGAGTTTCTAGGTTCGAGGCCAGTTTATCACGACTTATTCTTCCAATTTTTAATAGTGGGCCGCTTAGGTCTACGGAAAAATATGAAATTGAAATATTTGTGTGTATAATATGAACACAAATAATTATCTTTGTATTAATGAAAATAAATAATTTGCCAAGATCTGTTAATTGTTTTCCTAGATGTCTCTTTTTAAATACAATTAAAATTATTTACAAAATATATTTAAAAACCGGAAATACGATTGGGTTACATGAGATGTAAAATTAATGAAGTAAACTGAATGAAATTTTTGTCTTTGTTAGACTTAAATTTTACTAAACGATTTCGGCGATCTAATCTGATGATTCAGAATATTCAAAAGAATTTGTTCCAACGAAATGAATATCTTTTCTGGAATATGTCCCAAAAAACGAGAGAAGAAACTGATTTTTTTGCTCTGTGAAAAGGATGTTTATCTTTTACAAGATTTTCGAGCAAAAAGTTTCCTGTTCGTAATCAGAGAAAATAGTGTTTGATTTATAATAGTGGAAAACTTCTTAGAGCTTTTATCTTTAAACGAGAAATCAAATTATCAACGAGATTTTTTCAAGTTTTTCACCAATGTTTTAGTTTTGCTTTGTGATGTTCTCATACTCGATTTATTGAGGAAAGTACAGACTGCTTACATATTATTCCAAGTAATACAAATTTTGAATATCCTCGTACATATCTATTATAGGAACCATGGCGTGTATTCAAGTTATTGGTTACATATTTTTTTCGTTTTCCCTAGGGTTACCCGTATAGTAATTGGGTATTTTTAACGATCAACGTATAAATAAATGTATACTGGCTGCCTTTGTAGCTGGCATACGTTTATTCATGTTTTAAATGAAAAGTCATCAAAATAATTTTAACAGGAAGAAATGTATAAAAGTATACAATAAAAAAACTAGGTTTAAATTTTATTTCATACATGACCAAAAAAATAAAGAGTTTCACTTCGATACATTCAAATATATTTGTCGACGTATTTATTGGAATATTTTTACTGAAAATAACTGAAACATTACTCCAAGCATAATTTTTTATGACTTGGATTTTTAAACCTTTTAACTTTTAGGAGGCTAATTTTACCGTAAAAAATATGTATGCATGTATTTATCTTTTTACCAAATAGTCATAAAGTAAAAACTAACTTCTAAAACTACGAACATAAAACGTTAATAAGAAAAACTTGGCACGATCAGGTATGCCAAATACTTGAAAGCGGTCAGGTTTGGAGTCGAAACAATAGGCGGGCGTGTATGAGGATGCATGAACGTGAAAGAGGCGAGGAATGTTTACAAAGACAGAATGGTGTGGCGTTCTATTCTCTCTGCCTACCCCTGCGTGGAAGCGGCGTGATGGTTAGTTAGTTAGTTGGTTAAAACGTTAACTTTTGTACGTTATCGCAGCCCTGATGGAAGTCCGTAGAATTAAGTAAATACTTAAAATTAACAAAGTAACCATAAGAATTCCAAAAGTGATAATTCTTTTAAGAATAGTGTCCGTCGATGGAAGCCTAGACATTTATTAAGGTGAAAACAGACTTAATTAGTGTACAGGCTTAATACTTGTGATTTTTTTATTGTATAACCTTTTATTGTACATCTTATAATGTATAAAATCTGGAAATTAAAAAAATCCCTACATTGTATTAACATGTAAGTATTTTGGCTCAACACAGGCTATGCCTCAAGAGCCATAATACATATAATGAATAAGATGAATAAATATACCTTTGTACTTTAAATAAAATAAAATAATTACAAAGTCAAAATAAATTGTTGACAAAATAGTAAATTCAACTATTCAAAGTTAGTTGAACGTACGCGTATCATTTATTACTCTTCGGAGGGAGAAGAAAAAGCAGTAGATACATTAACCGAAGAAGAAAAATGAGAATTGTTGAAGGGGAACAGAAAACGATACCCTTCAAGAAAACCGTCAGTTTACTAGCAAGAAAGGTTAAACAGGGTAATACTTTAAAAGGACCCTTAAAACCACTATGGGAAAAGGTTGCTTGTATCTAAAGTGCCGTTGAACTGAGAAAATTACAAATCAATCAAGTTGTCAATGAACTCCTTCCTCCTTAGGTTGACACGGTTATATTAAGTAACAATTTAGTATCCTGCACAGAAAAAAATTCATTTCAGAATATAACCTCAAATTATTATATTTATTGGACTGATACTCGGGGCTCTTCATCTTTCCATTGTGCATTCACCTATCGAGATAACACTGTTCTTTATGATGCAGTGCCCTATGCACCATTGGATGCTGGTAAGGTTGACAAGAAAAAGAAAAATAATTCGTACGTTTCTTGTGTGGGCGTGTGTGTGTTTATGTGTGTGTGTATAACTGAGATGAAAAAATAACATTCGTACATTTCACAGCGACAAAGCAAGAAATAGGAAATGGGATCAGGAAAGGAGAAATTCAACATACATGGAAAACACATTATAACTCGCTATTTTTCCAATTTTCAAAGGCAAGAAAAGCAAGATTACAGTCTTGTAGGAAAGGAAATGATGAAGAATGTCATAATAATTTACATGTTATTATTTAGACTCACATGAATGAAAACATACCCCTTCAAATGTGAACACTTTTACTCAATTTAAGGGATTCTTTACTATAGCGTTTTCAAAATAAAAGGCTTAAAAATAATTACACTTAAATTATTATTTAAAAAATATATTTATTTAAGTACATGTACCTACAAGTCTTTATTAAAACAGTAGGTAATAAATAAATAAAATGAAGAATTTTCGTCGGATAACGATGATAAAAAATATTTAGAATACAATGCTCTACACATCATTAATATAGATACGTTTAAGAAAAATAAGACATTCTTCCGTATGTGTGTGTATTTTTTATATTTCCTCGCTTTTAATTTTACGGAAGTATAATGCTTCGACATGATTTGGTCGTTAGTCATCGATACATTGTGATCGTTGTAAACTGTAAAGTAGAACGTTGGTTGAATATTAATTCTGAAGTATACGTAAAATTTGTACGCAAACAACGGTTTGATGCCAACTATTAAATGAAAATATAAAAATATAAAAATGATGACGTAAAACGCTTGCTGAAGACTATTTTTGGGTTTGTCAATGTAAAAACGACTTGTTTTAAGAACTACTAATGTTCTCATCACCTAATGAAAATAAAAACTTTATACTTATGTATATTTAAATCATCATGTTAATGCCAAATCAATAAATTAATATTTATCGTTATGTTATAATTTAAATTTATTCGTTCTTGACTGCGATTTTTTTAATGCTAGGCTAGTTGATATTTATTTTATAACAATGGAACCCAGATCGTGTTCAAACAAATTCTACTACTACTACTACCATCACGCCATTTCCCCGCAGGGGTAGGCAGAGAGGATGGAACGCCACACTCTTCTGTCCTGACATACACTCCTCGCCTCCTTCACATCCATACATCTAGTCATACATGCCCTCCGATTACGCAGACTTTTGACACCGCCAGATTTTAGGTTCTGATTGATCTGATCGTGCCAAGTCTTTTTCGGTCGTCCACGTTCTGTTTTCCCTCTCACATTCGCCACATATATTTTCTTAGTCATTTTCACGCTATCCATTCGCTTCACAAGTCCATACCACCGCAAATAGCTCTTCCTAATCTTTTCAATTATTCCTCGTTCAGCCTTACATTCCTTTCTTATATCGTCGTTTTTAATTCTGTCATACAATGATTTTCCACACATTCGTCTGAGGGAGCGCATTTCAACAGCGTTTACTCTGCTTTCATCCTTCCTTTGCCAGTTCCATGTTTCGCTTCCATACATTAGTGTCGGTACTAGCACGCCGTTGTGAACCGCTAGCTTGGCTTCCATGGATATATTCTTATTCCCAATCACTCTGTTAAAAGCACCATTTATTCTATTCCCTGCATTCACTCTTCTCTCAATATCCTTATCCACTTTTCCATCCCTTGTGAACATGCTTCCTAGATATAAAAATTCTTGCACCTGTTCTAGGGATTCATTGTGCACGATAATCTTGCATTCTGTCAAATCTTTCTCTCTTTCAAACACCATTTCCAAATTCTAAGATAATGATGAATAATGAAATTTAGGCGTTGACATAAACATTTAGAGGTTTTTTATTATTAATATGGGCGAGTGTTTTTGGACAGGGTTTATATAGAAAAAAAAATGTGAGATTTTATTTTTTACAGATATAATATTTATATTTACATTTACATGTATTGTATGTATATTTTGATTACAGCAATGGACGAATGTTGTTGTGTTAAGCAAAGTTATAAATTTGCTTTATTTCAATAAAAGTCCAATCCTCTTAGCATACTAAGTTTACTGCTGCAAAAGCGCAGAGTAAGATTTATCCGTGCACATAAATCTATTAAACCATTTTCTTAAACTAAAACAGACGGGCAAAACTTGATATCCATATTTCCACACAAATCCTACATCAATGCTCCACTCCCGTAAGTAACAAATTGACAAACTAATGCTGCCGAATGTATGAACCCACATCGGGTAGTTTAACAATGCTGTAGCAGGAATTGTTTCAGAAACTTTGGATATGCAATCCCCTGCGTCAATGAGATTAGGGCTTTGGAAAGTATATAAGCTGAAATATAAATATAATTTAATATCCTCAGTTGCTCTAGTTCTGACACGCTTTAACACGAGTTTTGCCTTTAAATTAACGCCGAAACTGGAAGAAAAATTATATGGTTTAATTATTTATAGATTTGGCGTTTAATTTGTAGAACTCCATTTTAATTTATGTATTAAAGGTTAAATCAAACACTATTTTTTTGAGTTTACTACGTTGTATTTTATTGTTAAAAAAATATATAAATAAATAAAGAAAAATAAAAACAAATATGTTGTGAAAATAATTTATCAAATTGCAAGCGGCATAAAAAAATTAAAATCATGTTTTCGGGCGTTATGCAAAAATAATCCGGAGTTCGGATCACATAAATAAAATGGTTTACGTTCAGATGTATGAATATATATATATATATATATATATATATATATATATATATATATATATATATATATATATATATATATATATATATATATATATATATATATATAATTATATATATATATACAATATATATATATATATATATATATATATATATATATATATATATATATATATATATATATATATATATATATATATATATATAATATAAATATATATATATATATATATGTATATATATATATATGTATATATATTTATATAAATATTCTATAAAATCAATAATGAGAGTGAAAAGTACTTTTTCAGAATATACCGCATCATTACCTAACATTTTGATAGATAACCTAAAATCTTATATAAAATGTTAAGATCATCCGTAAAATGCCGGTATCGTGAATCAACCAACAGAAAAGCAAAAACAACAGAATTTCATGGAATATTAGACAGGTAAGGACGGACATAAATTACTACCGGAAATTTTGTTAAACACGATGAATCGTCATCAGACGCCATATTGGAAAGACATTAAGTTCAAACTTCTTAGCACAGGGTTTGAAGCACCAAAATTTACTAGCTCATATTATAATTTCAAATGAACAAGAGTAAAAAGATACAGAGGATGACCATCTGGTTATTCTATCATCATTTTTTAAAAATCATTTTAAGGTTAAGCATTTATCAGCATTACTGACCCCAAAAATATATTCAACTGAATAAATTTTTCACCATTTTCATTAAATCAAGTTAAATGGACAATAAATACCTTAAATAAGGGAAATAAAGCTTGCATTTGTTTAACGTGAATAATACAAATGCAAGCCACAATTATTATACAAGGTATTAAATGTAGTGGTTAGAATTTTTATCTGTCATGCCGGAGATCCCGGATTTGATACCTATGAGGGTCTAATAAATCAATTGGCTAATGGTCAAAATAAAAATGACAAAACTTTTTACTCTAATATTTATTTGATATTACCCTTGACTGGTACCCGAAGCGAAGTACAAATCTCCTCGCTTTCATGTAATTAACGATATTTCATGTAACGACGACGATGATATGTAGTGCGCTGTGCACCATTTTAAGCGGATATGACAATTATTATTACAAAATATATAAGTGTTAATTATACGTTTGTAACTTAATAATAACACAAAGAAAATTATTTTTCATTAACATTTATTTTACAAAAATTCTGGTTGTACATAGTAATGACTTATTTTAAAGTCCTTTAAATTTCTCTGCTTACAATCGAAGTGAATTAAGCGTACCTACCTACCAAAAATGATTATCTTTAACTCAACAAGGTCCAATTGTATTGTTTCAGTTTGTTATAGCCTTATGAAGGGATTATAATAAGAGGTTTAATGGTAAACTGGATTAAACGCCATGAAACTCCCACGTCTTGACGATAAATCCTTCAGGGTAAAGGGATCATAAATAAATTACCGAAATAATAGAATAAAACAATGGTACCAACGTGCTTTGCGGACTTAGTATGCTAAATACACACACGGTATCACATTACGAATAGCTTGTGCTGTGGTTATTTTAAGAAGATTACTAAACGTCCCCTAATATAACCGATAAAATAAAATTATGAAAGAAAAAAATTAACATCTTAACATAGATAAAGAAAAATATAGAATTCTGGGTATTCACATGGCTAATAACCTGTCCTAGGCTGATTAAGTTATAACTTTTCACACGTGCAACATACGATTAACAACCACACTACTCAAACTTTTGGAACTCCTAGATATATGATCATTTTTATGACACAATACATTTGAGTTCACAACAGCCATCTATGTTAGATTAAGAAAACTTTGATTTGGATATATTTGTCCACTGAGAAACGTCTGTAAACATGATTTTTTAAAATTATGCAGCTTAAATTTTGACCAGTTATTTTTCTTAACAACATTTAGCGTATGTCCAAATACTAGTTCATAATTCTGGGTTTTCTCCACATAAAAAAATAATATAATAATATATACTTTTCAAAACTTTTGAAGTATATAAAAATGTACATGTATGAGTAACATAAGGCTACGATAGTCGAATGTACAAATCTTTTTTCACAAATCGGGGTTTGTCCACTTAGGAGTTATTTAGTTATTTTGCATCTCAACATACATAGATGCAAAAGAATATGGAATTCTCCAAGTATATTAAATGTATCAGGAAGAATCTTACATACATCCATGAAGGTATCTTCTAAATAAAAACAAACTTACTCAACTCAACCAAAGATGGTGCCAGGAACTAACATGTGAAAGAAGGTTTTAATTAAACGATATATAAAACTTCTGAAATCTGAGTAATCTGGTTGTCAATCATGGGTAGAATAGTGAATGTTATACGCGTATAAAGTGATTACTTATACCAGCATATGATATGTTATAAACCGTGCAAATACCCAGATATCCATATTCTTCTTTAATCTATTTTAAGGTGTCACTACGATAACCCAACATAAAAAATACGAGAGTACATCATACGTTGTATTGTACATCAAAATTTCTACATAACATCGCTACATAACGTAATCGCTCTATCATACATTATTAAATCAATATCGATTACGAATATGTAGATATACCATGTGAAAATAATAAAGTGAAATATTTCGCTGGATTTTAAGCTTTTGAATACATGCACACTTAATGCAATTTACGGGTTCATTTAGTAGACATTTCACTGGCCGAAGTGCTGCAAAAAGGCCGGTCGGTGAAGTATGATGTAATTATATATGAATTACGTAATTATTTATCCAGAACCGATTCCGGGTATATTTGTAAATCAAACGAGTCCAATAATTATGCAGTTGAAATAATTGATGATTTCACCAAATAGGTATTTTCAATCGATAGACAATTCAATTAATAGACTTCAATTAATCGCATGGTGATATATACCAGCGAATATCAATGTGTGCTTTGCAAAGTTCTGGGGCCTACACAAGACCTCTTCGAGGGCTCTGGCTCAACAAGCAGCATAAAAAGCCTACCAGCAAAAATTCATTTTAATAATTTAGCTTGTAAGAGTAGATATTGTATTATTGTGTTGGTTTGTATACTGTTGTAGAAGTCAATAGAGTGTAATGTATATATTTTCATTAATAATTTAGTTAGGCATTGATTTTTTTTACCAAATAGACGTAAAGTATTTTATCTTTAAATTAAAAATGAAATATTTACTTTCGCACGGAATCGATACCCTGGTGTCGGTAAAATAAAAATAAGCAAAAAATAATAAAACATCGATTACATAACTCGACCTTTAAATGTAACTTTAATAAACACCCCCGTTGTTTTGTTTTGCTTGGTAAATATTATAAATAAAATGTTAGATAACTTATCATCCGATTGGAAAAAAAAATTGCTTTGATGAAATCGTTCATAAATTGAAATAAATAAAATATTTACGACAGCCAAAAACTTTACAAAAACAGACAAATCAAAATATTATTAGTAAGTGTGTGTTTTTTTTTTATTAAACACCACTTAAAGAATTTTATTTCATTACACACGACTAGTTTCGAAAACTAAAGATGAATTCATCTCCAGGTGAGTAGTGAAACTGTTTAATTTTTTAAAAATAATTCTACAAATGACACTGGTTATTTAAAAAATTTTGGTATTGGAACTTTCAATAACGGGATGTACGTATATGGAACAGAAATCATCGAGATCTTAAGAAAGTATTCAAGGCGGTAAATACTCGTAAATTAAAAGTTACAAAAAATAAACATGACAGTAAATATTTTCGAAGAAACAGGGATTTTAAGAAAATGTTAGGGGAATTAATTAAGGAGGAGTCTATTGGGAAATGGCGACTTGCGCCTTTATCCGAGGAGACGAATGAGCAGCGGCCGGGAATTGGAAGGGACGGGGGCTGATGTAAAACATGGCGGGCATTAATCGTTTAAGACTGTAAAATTAAAATGTATATTTCCAGGCGTGCATTTAACTACGTTCGTCTAATAATTACTGAAGGCTCACCGGAACGGAGAACGCTAAAATTCTATTCAGAACTTCCACAACTCGTGGTCTTCAAATATTTTCTTACGTTCACCTGAACTATTTTTCAGATCGGTCTCTTTTTTACTTTGAAAATTTTTACAAATACAATAAACAAAATTTTATATTTTAATTATGGCTAAAAACCAACATTTTTTTTCGTTAAACCCAAAATATTGTCACGTCGAATGAGCCATATGATTTTCTTCTTCTTCGTGATGTACTTAGGCCCCGTGGCCCGTTTTTAAGAGGGATTAGCCTCCTGCGATACCAATTCCCAGCAGTGGCGTGAACAGAAAATTAATAGGTGTAGGCAGTAGAGTTAGGTAGTAAGGTAAGCTAGGTACTACTTAGTAAGGTAGGGTAGGTACTAGTTGCGTTTTTATATGTCACGCGGGAAAGTTAAGATAGGGACTGCTTTTTTGCCTTTATGGCATGCACGCCCCTGATTCCCAGCTGTCAATCCATCTGCCCAGGAGTCGTCTACCTTGGAGTTGTCCTTGCAGTGCGATAGTAAAACTCTAAGCACTTGAATTTAATATTGAAAATTGAATATTTATGTAACGAAAAAATCTTGGAACAAAAAAATACTTTTTGTGAAACCCAAAGTGTTATTTAAGAGGTTTTATTTTATTTATTTCATTTTTTATAATGCTATAATATAAAGTTGTAAAAAAAATATGTCTGACTAAGTATTGGACCTACAAGTAATCCTGGAATAAACATTACTGTATTTTTTTTTATTTGATTACCTTTGTACCCTGAAGTTCCCGATAATAAAGTGATATTTTAAGAGCGAAATATTAAAAAATAAAGTTAAAGGTCTCTTTGGACGAAATATTTGGGAAGCACGTGTTGAAAACCATTTTCGCACTCCAATATGAGTACGGGAGATTTATTCAATTAGTAAACGCTCTCAGATTTATGGACGAAACGTATCCCAGGGATTAGAACCTTACTCACTGGAAAGTACATACATATGGCACGGAGCCAGTTTACTTCAAGGACCATTGTGCAACTTACTTGTAAAGCATGCAAATATGTGATATTTCAAAAAGGAAGATTTTCAACATTCTTCTGAACGTTCCATGTTTTCTCTTTGGCCTGAACGGCACTCATCTTTTGAGATACGGGTATGTTTTTTTTGTATTATGTTGAAAACGACGCTGCATTGTTTTTATATCAGTTTTTTTTTATTCCAAACTTTAAGATAATGTGAGTTGACATCTAAGGTTCATATGGCATATACATTTTATAAAAAAGGTAAAATAAAATTTAAATGAGATAAACGAGATTATATACAAATATGTTTATTTATTTATATATATATATATATATATATATATATATATATATATATATATATATATATATATATATATATATATATATATATATATATATATATATGTATATATATATATATATATATATATATATATATATATATATATATATATATATACATATATATATATATATATATATATATGTATATATATATATATATATATATATATATATATATATATATATATATATATATATATATATATATATATATATATATATATATATATATATATATATATATATATATATATATATATATATATATATATATATAGTGAAAAAAATGTGTGTTTGTGTATATGTACACATACAGAAATAACACAGTTTTAAGGCAGTATTTTTAACCTAATACCTCTAAATATTCTAAAATATTTTCTAGAACCCCTTTTTGTAAGAATATCTGATCATCAAAATACGTGTTTATTGTACAACATATTACGTTTAAACATTTTGAACGATCAGTGGACAGAAAAAAAACATTACGAACAGTAATTCTTACCCAAAAACTAAAATGAGTTTTTCTCTCGTTACGAGGATATTATTCTCATTATTTTGTTCACACTGAAAGTAAAAAAGGGAACAGGACTTTACCTAACAAGCTTACATAAAGGATGCCATTAGAAGGGACTGTTAAAATAATGAGAGTAAGTAATTATAAATCACCTTTTATCATATTTTCAAAATGTTATTTTATAACATGTATTTTTTAACGGATAAGTATCTTTATGGCGGTATACATACGTTATACATCTTTATTTATGTATATATTTTCAAGGGCGGGTATATATCTTTTATGTATTTATTCTAAGCATGCATAAAATGTGCTGAGAATGATAAATTTAGTAGTCATAAAATAGGATAACTAGTTTCGGTTTTGGGATGATGTGAATAAGTTAGCTTTGATCATTTATGTGAGAACTTGGGAAGCCTACTCAGCTATTTTTGAGGAAAGATAGTTGAACATGGACGTAAAAACGGAACCTTTCTGGCAGAGCAAACTCTTATCTAATGTTAAAATATCAAGCAACCTTCATTTATACGTGCGACGTCCAAAATCATCACAAATGTATACTGGTTTGGCTGTAAATATTTTTAAATACTTATAAAAACAGTTGTTTTTTAAACACAAAGTTCTTCATATAAAAATTGTAAACGTATCCCTATTATTTTAAAAACCACTACGTAAAACAGATCTTAGCAATTCTCAAAATCAAGTTTGGCCTAATACAGAAATGACTGAAAAATATTGAACAATGTATAAAAAATCACAATAGTCGGCTTTGTATAAAAAATTAAATATTTTTTGGTAGATTTCATCACCCAGAACTACACTTTTTAATCCTTATATGATATAATTTTATGATTTAAAAAAATCCCCTGGTCTTATATGGTTTATTATCTTAAATGGAGTTACTTAGTAAATCTCCATAAGAAGCAACAATTTTTTTTACATATATGGAATTATTAAATAATAAAACTGCAGTTAAAATCAAAACATGAAAAGTAAAAAGTGTTGTTTTAGCTAAAAAATAATAAAAGAAACTTTTATATTTATATTTACTTCATGATGAACTTTAAAAAAAAGCATTTTAAATGTAGAAATCAAGAGGTTATATTCGATGATCGGTTGGAATTCTGTGCTCATATTATAAAACTTTGTGCTCACATTATTCCAGTATTAAAAATAAAATTGCGAATACATATAAGCAAGTAACTTTACCATACGTATTAAATGGACTATTACAATAGTACCCAATAAATATTATATTCTACAGGGTGAGTCTACTTAGTCTGATATTTTATTATTATTTATTATTTTTTGCGTTTTTAACGAATATTTTGCGATTGTAAGATCAAGGTTATAAATATTGGAATTTGATTAATCCAATAATTTGTTTAACATATTAATCAATAATTAATCTGTTTTGAGGAGTAGGGTGTAATATACGTCCCGCTATGACCAAATTTTCATTCACATATTTACAATAGATAAACCATGATGGCTATACAACAGAGTCCATTGGTATCTAGGTGCCACTGATTTGGGCATATTTAGAATAACGCTAAAAAAAATCGAATATTGATCAAGATATTTCCATACAAGGTTCAATTAACCTGGTGCATAATGGTTATACTTCAAAAATTGTTGGTGGCCACAATTATTTTGAAAAATGCAGATCTTGCTAAGCCTCTTCATCCCCTTTATTAAGAGATTTTATGGTGCCTGATTATATTAAAAAACCACAAACATAATAAAAATAAATACAATATTTTTTTTCAGTTTGTTTTTATCTATTTTAGAAATATTTTGATGTTTTTTTTCAAATCAGCTTCGACAAATAGCTTTTGTCTTCTTTAAGAATAGATAGATATAGAAAACTAAGTTTGTGTTTGATTTATTTTCAAGTTTATAAAATGAACTACAAAGTAATTGAAAAAACAGCTTTAGACAGGAGCGCAAACATTTTAAGAGCTTTATCAAAATATTCGTGCAGAAAATAAACAAATTGGAGCCAGAACGTTACGTACCGTAATGCAGAATGTTTTATATATAAAGCCATTACACAACAAAATGGAAATAGTTTGAAATATTATTTTGCACAAAGATAAAAAAATACACTTTCATACAAAATAAACATATTTACAAAAGTTGTACGTATTGTACATCGTTCAGTCAGCCAGCCCACCCTGTATATATGTACTACTTTTGTCTGCGATGATATGCAAATTACCCCAAATCTATTTACAGGATTCGGACATTTTAAACACAAGCGTATTCCCATTTGTATATTAACAAAGAAAATGCGAATGTTTAACGAACATCATATTTTAAATGTAATTAAGACACCCAAAGCTTACTCTATCATTACACACAATGTCTGTAATTTATATACATATTCCAATACAGCCTGGATTAAAATAACTTCCTACAAATGGCTTTGAAACATAAATTACCTCAAAATATTGATTAGCTTAATTTAATTAGAAACTCCGAGAAAATATTACGTAGTTAAAGGTTAAAGTTGTTATTACTTAGTCTAGGAAAATTTATAATGAAGGTAGAATGATACTGTTAACTGTTAATAAATCATGATATGAGTATGGAAATATCACGAAATATAGTAAAATAATATAAACTTACATACCATTTATTAGTTATCAATATTTTTGCTTAATTGGATGTTTAAAAAATGTCACCGAGACATCCATACGCACATTACCGGATGTTATCTTGAGTTTACAACGTTAACAAGACAAATAATTGAAGAGCATTAGATCCAAATTCAGGATTCTCTATCGAAGGATTAATGGAAAAATAACCATAAATCAATTAGTAAAAGCAAAAAGATTTGTTGTAATTTTGACTGTATCTTCAATTATTTTGAGACGTGTTTCAACTAAATTTAGTACATTAAAAAGCAAATTCAACATTACTTAAAAAAATTGTAAACTAAAATTATTCATACAAAATATAACTGGAATATATTGTTTGCATTTATACCTTGTAACGAGATTGGCCATATGTCAAGTTGCTTGTCAATATTCATGACTACCTTTAAACCATTGTCACATATTTTTAGACAATTAACACACTTAAGTTTAAACTCCATATGTCGCAAGATAAAAAAAAAACTTTATGTGCATAAAATTCCAAACCTCAATTACAAAAAAAACATCAGTTACAGGGGGATGATCTCGTTGTTTGAAATGAACTTCAGTTACCATTTAATAATTGTTATAGTATACAAAGATCCGCCATAAACGCCACTTACAAGCAAGTCTCATATTAAACAGGCAAGTGTAGAGAGAGTTAACTAATCTAAGTACCATGAAATGGTCCTAGTTGAAAAGTCGACCCAGAAACCGAAAAAATGCAGAATAAAGGCCGCTTAGACAATTTTCAATAAAATGTGAAATATATTCTGTAATGATAACCTCAATTTGAAACTTTGGCAAATAAAAGTTACGTGTATGTTGGTCAGCACTTTTATACAGAGTTGAATCGTTAAAACACCCTCGAGATCAGCATATGAACCTGTTAGAGGCACTCGAAATGTGGTTACATCGTTGATGCTACGCATTCCGTAGACCGATATGGTCAGCAAAGTAAATGTGCTCCAAAGAGCAAGAGTATAAAGACTGATTATATATATATATATATTTTTTGTATATTAAAAGCATTGATAACTTTATGGTATAGTAATAAAATACTCTCCTTACCATCCATTGTTTACTTTGTGTAATACCACTTTTTTGTGACTACCAGTTTCGGAAAATTATTCCATCATCAGGTCATTAAAATTATAATAAAATTATTACATTAAAATTAAAAAAAAATTAATGTGCTTTGACATTTATGACTGATAATAAAGTTCGAAATATGTCCTATCTGGGGCATGTGCTTAGAAGAGAGAAGTACGAGCTATAAGACCTATTCATAAAAGGCAAAATAGAAGGTCGACGATGTGTGGGCGGAAGGCAGATCTCCTGGCTCCAGAATAAATGAGATTAGACGAGAATCAGAACAGATGAGGCGCTGATTAAAGCTGCCCAAGATAGGGACACATACTCTTAAGTGATAGTTGACGTCGGGAGAACTTGACATGGCACACAAAGAAGAAGAAAAAGATACAAAGAACAAGTACACACATACTATGATGTGTATACCCTGCTGTTCACTGAATGCTCGAGATCGCTAGAAAAAAACAACTAAAGAGAAAATAATGAAATGCGTGTGATCACGTACAAAACATATAAATAAACGATAATGAGATTTAACGTTAGTAAAACACATTTAAGTTCCGAGAACGGCATATAAATAACCAACTTTAAGAAATTCGCTTCGAAGTAAAGGTCAGTTGAACGTTAAAATCTTTTTTTGATTTTATTGTTTTCAGAAAAAGATTTACTCAATAATAACGTAATATTTATATTTTAATAAAGTTTTTATCTCAATCCTATCTGTACCCAGCCGCTCGTTGCTATGGCTCAATCTGGTTAAATGGAAGAAGAAAAAGAGAAAGCACACATTTCTAATGTTTACCTGTGGATGTACAACATTTTAGCAACTATCAAGAAGTACACTATTCGCCATGAGCAATGATTAGTATTGCTGTTATGACCAATAGATGGCACTGCCATTGCTGTCAAAAAGACAAAATTAAAAATACGTTTCTTTAAAGACAAGAGTTTTTGAAGAAACATATTTTTAACTTTCATAGGTAAAAACACCTGTCACATGTATATAAAAACGTGTATGTATTCGCATGAGACGTTGTGTTGAAATTTCAAAGCAACCCGTGAATTGGAAGATTTAAGATTTTGAACAAACGAACATTCACATTTTTATTGTACTTATATAGATAGAGTTCTTTTGTTTACGTCGGCTTTTAAAGTTTAGAAAAATACATTTTTCAACACAAAGCAACCCTTATTCTTTTGTTGCTAAAATAAATTAGGCAAAGCATTGCTAGAAAACCGTTCTGCCAAGCCTTGAACCTTTTTCTTAGAGAAACGCAATTGAATTCTCCATTCATTAAATACTTTTATCCATTTGAAAAAAGACATAAAAGTAATTAAGACGTGGTGTTGAGAAAAACGCAATCACGTATTTTATTCAGTACTTATATTAGTACAACAAAAAGGTATTAAAACTTTTAATAATGTATTGTATGTATATAAAAATATAATTATATAACAGTCAATTTAAGTAAATATTAAATTATAAATAGATTATATGGTTTTGGAAAGAAAATAGTTGTTGAACGGTTAGAAGTTGAAAAAAAAATCATTAAAATATTCTTTCTTTGTATATTCTAAAAAACAAAAAAATATCCAATAAACACACTTTAAAAAAATTGGGTGTGAACAGACATATGACCTCAACGGTGATCTGCGGCGGAATGAATTTTGTGCTTGCAGATATATCCCTTAATGCCAAATCAATAAATAATATGAAATACGTACTATTGAATATTATAAATTAAGGAATGTGCGTATTCAGATATTTATTTATACTACGCTTTCAGTATAAGGCACGATCATACAATTATTTTCGACAACTGTGATTAAGATAATGCGATTTTAGAGACGAAGGAAGAAAAGCACGTAGTCTTGATGATAATAATTATTGATTTGGAACTTACTTAAGGCACGTCTTGGAAAATCACGACAAAAGTCATTAGGAGATTGACAGGAAGAGAAAGGTGAGAAAAGCGGAAAGCATAACAATGAAACAAAAGTTTTTGGCCTCTTTAAATATTTTTTCAGAACTTCTAATGTTGTAATCATAATTGAAGCGTGATCAAGTTATAATTTTTATTATAGTATGGATTTAAATAAAGCACTCAAAAAGCTTGAAGCTAGAAGTTCTAGGCACTGTGGAAAAGTATCATCGCACACACTCAAAAAGTTTCCCAAACTTTGTTCACCTGCCAAGTATTTCTTGAGAGAGTATCAAAAACTAAATCAGGAAATACAGATTACATCAACCTTGTTTCCGAGAATATTAAAAAATAATAAATCAAGAACACGAAAACCGGATAAAATAAAGTAAATATGTACAAAAAAATACTAAAATATCTTATAGGCATGTCAATGAGAAAAAAAAACTGTTTTTATATATTGTGTTTCGGCGCTAACTTTTTGACACATTATAATTTTTTATCAACTTGAAAATTGCCGACTTATTCCGAGAATAGAAGTTTTTAAAAATATAAACTAACAGAATCTTGACATAAAAATAAATCAAAGTTATTCATATATGAGTTTTCATGTTGTTTATTATGTATATAATTTCATCAATTCAGTTAAGTGATGAAATTTGGCGTACTTTATAATAATGAAAAAAAAAGTTCTTATAGCTAAAGTGAAAAAAGAAAACGAAGATATATTAATTAAGTTAAATTAAGTACAAATGATAGCAAACATCTAAGACACTGTTCATCCCCATTAGGTTTGGTAAAAACCATGATATCACTATCGCTCACTCCTT
This sequence comes from Brachycentrus maculatus, assembly GCF_059751285.1. Lineage (NCBI taxonomy): Eukaryota > Metazoa > Arthropoda > Insecta > Trichoptera > Brachycentridae > Brachycentrus > Brachycentrus maculatus. The sequence goes on from NW_028281221.1 coordinate 91,191, forward strand.
TCAACAACGTCATATATCAAAAATCGTCAATTTTCAGATGTGCATGTTTTCGGAATGCCCAGAAAATGTACTATATCCCAGCAAAAGCGGCACATTTTTAACTTAATATTTACCCGCTACAGGGCAGAAAGTGTTGTTTTTCCATTTTGAAGAAAAGGTATTGTTTAATTATTTTTTTCAAATAAATTAAATATTTTTCTAATGGAGAAAAACCTTCAAAATTTACTTTAAAAGATCTGTTGCACAGTCAAATGTTTGATAAGTGGCTTGATATTTATTTTTAATACATTGTGTTATTTATAACTTTAAAAACGTTCTTCTGAAAAATCAAGTTTTTTTATTTATGACGTTGTTGAAACGAGTGGGCGATATGAATTTGGTATATGTAGATTATCAACGCGAACTCAGCGGGAGTTGATAAGTTTTCATTTTCTCTTCTTGTATCACTGCATAGTTAGTAAAATTATGCTTATTAATCTACTGGGAATTTAATTATAAATTTTTAACATTTCATCATAAAATATCCCACTGCATTTTTTGCTTGTTGAGAACTAAAAGTAGTTTAACGTTTCCAGAAGTTACGACGAGTTTCGCCCAGTTAAAAGGGAAATTCTATGGATTCGTGTGTATTAAAAGGAGCTTAGTTCTTAGTAAAGGTGTAACTACAGAAACTGCAAAAGTAAGCGAAGCGAAAAAAAAATGTATGAAAGTATCTAGATTTCTAGATTTGAACTTCTGAGCAATGTACTGACAGGTCATATAAATTGGCGGATTAAAAACGCCTTGGAAGTCGTAAAATTGAAAATAAACTTGATAATGCTTTAAGCTAAAGTTTCAATCTCATGTAAAAAGGAATCAACTTTTGAAAATTAGCAAACGAACGTCAAAAACACGCAAAATACACCCATACCCTTTTTAAAAATTCACGAAAATTTCAAAGAATATTTTTTGTTGTTGTTTTGAAACTTTGAACAAGTTAGAAAAGATAGGCGGAATAATTTTCTTGGTTATCTATTATAGGTTGGTTGGAAAATATTGCTTCTAAGTAATAAACAGCTTAATACATAATAAATGTACAAGTAGTTTAAGAAATAAAAATTACATTTCAAATGTAATAAATTTAATAGTAGATTTAAAATTTTGAACAAAGGATCATGTATATTTTTATATTTATTTATTTATATCATGTATAATAACTATAAATCATGTCCTTATTGAGTTTTCCCATACCGAGGGCAAATTTTACAATACTTATTCATAACACTGTATAAAAAAAATGTTTATGACATGCAATCAAATACGACATGGCCGAATGGTGCAATCCATTTCAGATCTACCCACTTCCGTTATCCATTGAAAAGCTCTTTTATGATTAGAATATAGATGAATCATATATACTTGTGTTTACTTAATTGTGCAAAAATTAAGAGCCCCAATACACAGTTTTTTGCAGAATTAAGCGCTCATATACGTACGGAAAGTACGCATTATGTACGTAAGTCACATATATAATATTCCCGATCAGTAATTTCTATTACTGATTTTGGGACATTGATTAAGGGTAACAAGACGGAAACATAAATAAGAAAGTTAAAATTTTTAAATAAATTGAACAAAACTAACACAAAACTAAGGCAAAATGTAAGACAATAAACGGATATAGTAAATAGGCATATAAAAAAACATAGGGTGAGAAGCATGTTTAAAGGAAATAAATGAGAAAATATAACTTATCACTAACACAATTTTTTTTTTTAAACCCTTATCCGCACCCCGATGGTGCATAGGGCACTGCTTCATATGAAAGCAGTGTTATCTTGATCGTTTACACATGAAGGAAAGGTGATCAGCCCTCCGCTTCAGGTGCCAGTCTAGGGTAATGTGTAATAAATATTACAGTGAATAAATCACTTTTATTTATTCGACCCCCCGTGGGAATCGAACCCGGGACCTCCAGAACGGTAGCTGAGCGTGCTGACCATTACACTACGGAGGCGGACAAATATATTTCCATATTTTTTTTTTGGATCCTATTTTTGGACTGGGTTCTATTTTAACGATTTCATTTATTTTATTTGGTGTAATATCGTAATGTCAGTCTTAAAACACAATTCAAATTACCAAGCTCACCGATGACCTTTGTTAGCAAGTGTACGTCCAAATCGAATCGCATTTACCGGTAACGAAATACGGTTACCGCTTTACCACCACGACCCAGGCAGACGGCACCGAGCCCAGGCCTGTGTGGTAATTGGATTACACAACTCGTGGAGGGAGGGTGCCACGCCACACTGGTGAGCGAACACGCTAAATAGATTATTATTACCGCTTCTACAAGACTGCGCGGCTTAAGAGGACTGATTTCTATGCGGCAATAGCGATTGCTGGTGTCCTGAAATGGTCGGGATTAGCTGAAACAGGTAATCGGAATACTTACTTTATCAACCTTCTCCTCCCGGTGATATGTATTTAATACAACTCGAGTTTTAAAATGAGGATATCAACATAAAATATAATAGATACGGGCTCAGAATTTTTCGTATTCCTCTGTAATATAATTATGGATTGCATAAAATTATTATAATATATAGTTATTCATTTGCAGGGACGAAAATAAATCATTTGTGGAAAAAATCGGGATAAAATCACTAATACACAAACGTTTTTTAATGTGTGCATGCGTGGACGGACTCTGCGTATATGCGCAAGTCGTAGCGTATTTACTGCGCCCGTAGTGCGCAGATCGTCTTACGCGGCGGTTGTGTCGGTACGCTAGCTTATGCGATGTATTTTTTCTCGTTTTCAGATACTTACCAGGGCTAACATTAAAAAAATGTTAAATTTGAACTTCAACTATAGTCAATAAAAGCAAAATTTAGGAATATTTTCATATGGCATACAAAATACATATCACCGGTGCACGCGGAATCTTTTAGCACCGTAAGAGAAAGGTTAATCAGCTGCCTGACATGTATAAAATAGAACTCAGTCAGGGATTCAAAATGAATGAACTGAAAATTACTTTATGGAAAAATATTTGTGTTAAGGTTTAGTTGTATTTTGTCATTTTTTCCTTTAAATATGATTCTTACCTTGTTTTTTTTCTGTCTATTTACTGTACCTTTTATTGCTTTATATTTCATATTTTGTTCTGTGTTTTCTTATTTGTTTTTTAGCCATGTTAACCTTAATCCCATGTCCCAAAATCCCATAGCCATGCTCAATTTTGAATGAAGAACGAATTTCATAAGGATTCGAAAAGTGGCAAAAATAAATATTAAAAAATATATATATATTTTACTATACACATAAGTAACCTTTTGTTTTATGTTACATATATTTTTACTTATTGATAAGGAGGTTAAAAACAAATCGTGAGAAATTTGGAACTCATATGTATTAATATGTAACGTTACATACGAGTTTATAGGTAGCATATGCATACATGATGGTGTGTATAACGATTATTCAGGAAAATTATGGAGTACTGTCATCGCAGAAACCTTAGAAAATTATCGATATATATACCAAAGAAATACGTAAAAGTATCCACTGTTTGCAAAAGAGTTTTTAAAAATAAAATTGAACTTATAATCAATAGATCTCCATTTATGCCTTCGTTTTTTTGTGGTTTTAGTAAAAGTGACTAATAAAGTTTATATACTGGTAGACGTTTTATATTGAAATATACATAACTCGAGATATTATGATATTTTTAAAACGAGAATTGAATCTGGGCGTTTAGAAAACACAGGACCAGTCATCGGCTGATCAAAGTCATCTTAGAAAAGAATTACTTATTTTTTTTACAAAAATGTTAATAATTTTGTATATAACCACTCACCGAGATTTTTATGTCTACCGGTTTCGAGACGTACCTGTCTTTTCGTCAGAACAATCACTAACACAGCATGCAAACAATACCACCCTTCACCACCATAGCACCATTTACACACTCAAAACTACACAAAATGTCACAAACACATGCGATTTCTGGTCGACCTATATATACTCATATTATTAAAAAAAAAATTAAAAAATTAATAAGTAAAAATGTCTAACCACAAAGTAAATGCTTTAAATATTAATAATATTGAGAAAAGAATTCTTCGTTATATTTTTTAAAGATGGTGATGAGAACATGTTTGTTAATATTTAATATATGCATGCAGCTTCCAAAATAAAAGTGATATTAATATTCAATTAAGAGAAAAGTTGTGAATGTTACATAGTAGGTATATTAAGTGAATCGTTTCAGCAGGCCAATGATGGTTCCTGAGACCAGATTTTCATATTCCCTTCTTACAAAAAGATACTTCGTCTTTGTCGAGATTCACAATTCACAATATGCAAACAAAGATTTGGTCATACTCGAAATATTACACAATTTTTTAAATACTATCCCGGTAAATTTTGTGAAATCATCCAGTGTGACACGTACAATACATATGAAATAATGAATTTAGAAACATTATATCACTATCCTAACGTAGTGAGTTTTTTTACGTTTCAAAAGTAAATTGAAGAAAAACATTTCAGATATTAAAATTAGATAATAAAAATGTTTGAATCATGTAAAATGAGTTATTTGTAATATTCTGTTGGAAGGCTCTTTTTTATTGTAAGGCCCGTTTTCAATGTTGAGAATCTGAGTGTAATCGTTCACCCTCAGTTCACCTTTCGGCGTTATTCTTCATTCTCACTTTTCATACACTGTGTTGTGTTCAGCGAATCAGTTGGCACGAAAACAGTAAAGTATCCGTGGTTATTTTGCAAGCGAAATTGTAATAAACATTTACCATACACCACGAGATTTAATCATAAGTTTGACTGAGCAAGGACTCAATTTTCACAAATCCCCACCCACTATGGTGAGTTTATGAATAATTTTATACTATAAATTAAGGGTATGAAATTTAATAATACTGTCATATTTTACTACAATAACGTTTATTGTTTTGATTCAACGTTATATTATTTACACCGAAACGAAACTTTCGGAGTACGTTTCATTAAATTAGCTACATCCAGCTGTTTCATATGACAATAATAATTATAATTTATAGAGCGCCATTTTTGTCAAATACAACATAATGAATGTGTGATTGAAGGGAAAATTAAAAACAACATTATTCTACTTTTTAGATTTCAATATTTTTTTAACCATATCGTCCGGTTCCCTCAATGCGTTTATTAATATCGACACAAATTCATCCCTCTCTCTTAGTTAATAAAATATAAATTTCAGTATCATCATCCGCGCATAAGTGAGTCCACAGTTAAAATGATTTTATTATGTTCTCCACGCTTCTATTAAAGAGAAGTGATTAAATAATTAATAGAGGACCAAGACCTGAGCCTTGGGTAACGCCAGTATTACACCATATTAATGAGTTTTTCTTGACATATTTTTAAAAGATTTCTTTGTTTTCTGGTATTTCGGTATACTTATTTTGTGCTAAGAAATGATTTATGTACTTAAGTATATAAATCATTTCTTTCTTTCTTTTAGATGTCAGTACCGTTTAATAATGCATCACGTAAGTAAAAAAAAAACATGACTTTTCAATGGTTTATAAACAATAAATTAACACAAATGAATTCTTGAATTGAATTTAATGTGGCTTTATTGTTGCTTAAAAACTTTACATTATTCGAAATTGTCCCTTCTTGCAATACCTTAAATAATCGTCAACCAAAATGGGTTAAAAAGTTTATCGTTTTTACAGACGATTTTTTTCATATCGAAATACTTTATTTCATTATCTGTAAGTATACCATATATATACATCCATACAATATTATTCAAAATGAACTTTCAATAATAAAAATATTTACTAAAGGAATTTCATTTAACTGCATTAAACTTTCAATGGATAAGCGATGTTTATTTGAGATTCGACATTAATTTTACTAGATTCTAACCACTGGAAGTTAGTTTTTATCCATAATTATAAAAACAGGAACATACAATAGGGTTTGGTCAATAAAACGAAAAAATAATTAACTGATTTAAATATAATTCCTTTCCGGAATAATATTTTTTTCTCAAGTATCATAATACGCAATTAATTAAAAAGGGTTAAAAAATACTCTAGACACTAACCGTTAATTTTATAAAATAGTGATCAAAATTTATTTTAAAAGGATTTCTTACATTATTTACGTACCTATTTTTTTATTATTATTCAAAATATAATTTTATTCAACAAATTTAGTACAAAGTTTAAATAAGGAATGAAAATTCTGTGTAACAATATATTTCAGCGTAAAAAATATACGAAAGAGTCGTAAAAAAAGTTGGAACGAAGAGCCATCACGATATTTGCGTTTGTCTTCAGACACTTTTTTTCACTTACTGACATAGGAATTAGAAGGAACGTGAAAGAGATAAACGATGGATTCCGTCAAAATGAAAAACTGCACTTTCCTAGGATTACCAGGAGCATATGTTGTACAAGCGGTATTTATTCACCGGCTTGTTAGTACAGGGTGTATACACAAGTTCGTGAAGTTAATCGGAGCTCAGATAATGGGCGACTCAAAGTGTCTTATCACCATCATTCACAACAATGAACACACACAGAAGAATGCATTTTTTAATGGTACTTGTGTTTGTTAAGTACAGTAAATATTCCAAAAATTGAATATAAAATTAGCATAGATAAAAAATACATTTGTCAGCTTTTTATACAGAAAATATATTTTATATATCTTCTGTATTGAAAAGAGGAGTGTATGTCAGGACAGAAGAGAGTAGCGTTCCATCCTTTCAGCCTACCCTTGCGGGGAAACGGCGTGATGATAGTTGTTGTAGTTTTTCATATTTTTGGTCAGAGTATACATCGCTCACTCCTTTCAAGAACGTCATAAATCAAAAATCGTCGATTTTCAGTTGTGCATGTTTTCGGAATGCCCAGAAAATGTACTATATCCCAGTAAAAGAGGCATACTTGTAACATAATATTTACCTGCTACAGGGCAGAAAGTGTTGATTTTGCATTTTGAGGAAAAGGTATTGTTTAATAATTTTTTTAAATAAACTAAATATTTTTCAAATGGAGAAAAAACCTTCAGGTTTTACCTCAAAAGATCTGTTGCATAGTAAAAAGTTTAATAAGTGGCTTGATATTTATTTATAATACATTGCATTATATTTTTAAACTTTAAAAACGTTCTCCTGAAAAATCAAGTATTTTGATTTATGACGTTCTTGAAAGGAGTGAGCGACATATTTACCAATAGAACTTCATATAAACAACGAATAATTTACTCTGTTCATTAGAGATAAATTACATTAAACGCCACACAACGCATTAAAATATTACAGTAGCAGTACCCAGCCACGCGTTGCTGTGGCGCAGTATGGTTAAATGAAAAATAAAGCCAAGAGAAAACACACATTTTAATATGTTTAATTTCACAATGTTTTGGGTATACAATATTTTAACAATTATCAAGAAGCACGATTTCTTTATCTGTTTAGTAATGCGTATATTGCTTTTAGTTCAAAAAATGAAGTTGCCAACGCGGTCAGAAAAAGTTTTTAAAAAAACGAACAATTTGTACTTTTATTTAAATATTTTAACGTCGCTTCTAAAATAGTTAGAAAGTGTTCTATCGATAAACATCCATACCACTAAGTAAATAATGTTTTAAAATACAAAATAAAATTCATTCCATTGATTCGGAGTAGTCGAAATAAAATACCTTTTGATTTATAAACATGTTACTGGAATCGACGACAAAGAAACTTTTTTTTGAACAATTAAGATAAAAATTACTATAAAACAAATAAACAAAAAAAACATGAAATACAGATTATGTACGTAGTTTAAACAGGTACACTAAAAAAACATTGCATAAAAAAAGTAGTTATATTAATTTACACCTACTAATTTTAGTACTGAACTAAAAACTGTTATATAAAAAAAATATGTTTCTAAGTCAGTTCTCAACAAAGTGCGCTTTAAATACAGCGCTATTACTCAATGAAAAGTTTTCAACTACCCGATAGTTCACATACATAAACTATGACCCTGCTCTCGGAAGCGTATAAATGCGAGATAACAATTTTCCTCGTGGTTGTGACACTTTGCGCAATAGGGAAACGGAAGCGACAGGTAATAACCTTTCACCTAACCTCTAATTACTCGACTAGAATCACCGAATCCATCGATATTTTCATTAACATTCAAAATAAATAAAAGCAAAATAATTATCAGTCCAAATACTACTTAAATAATTTATATTTGAAGCACTTACTTTGTGATTTTCCGTTTTATAATTAAAATGTAACTTTGTTTTAAAATCACTATAAATGTAATATTATAACTTAATAAATCGGTAGACATTATTATCATGTTATAATAATATATTTATAGTGATTTTAAAACAAAATTACATTTAATTATCAAATACTACTTATTTAAATAAAATTAAAATTACTGGGTACATAATTAAGGCCCAGAAATCAAAAGACCTCAAATTTTACTTTGGAACCAGATTAGAAGACTAATTTTTTTTGCTTAAAACACCGTTTTTCTATTGATAAAATATATTTTTCTTATCTACCTTAGCTTGGACTAGCTGTAACTACCCAACCACGCGTTGCTGCGACTCGGTCTGGTTAAATGAGAAAAAAAATAAAAATATGAAGCACACACATCTAATGTTTCATTTCGCAATGCTTGTAAAGCAATAAAAATCTATTTAATAATTGTGCAATATAAAAATAAAATGCTTAGTGGCAGCAGCTGTCAAGAAGCATGCTATTCGTCATGAGTAATGTTTAATTTCGCATTTGTTGCTGTTACGTAACAGATGGCGCTGCCATTGCGATAAAAATTCAACAAACGTATTTATCTGTCACAGGTAAAAACATGCGCGTATTCGAATGCGACGTTTTGTCAAAAAACAAAACAATTGGTGAACAACTTTAGAATTCAGATTTTGTACAAGCGAACATTTACATTTTTATTTAAATAGATTTTTTTAATTTGGAGGTATTGTAGGCATCTAGCTACACTGCCAAGTTGGCACCGCTGAATAATACGAATTCGCTACGGAGATTCCCGAACGAAATCAACAAAAGCGGCCAACCGAAGAGAAGAAGCCGAGATTCGCCTGCATCGTTTGGTTCTAACGGACGTGTATCTACCTTCACATTTTTACTTCTATACTTCATTAATTAATTAGATTAAATATTTATAGTTCATATCAATAGTAATTGTAGTGTACGAGCTTATATAAATAAACGATCTGTAAGTAAGAATTCTTTAAATATCCTTTTCTGGCTTCCCGTTAATAACGCACACACACACGAGGTGACCAAAGTATTAAGATACCTTTATCTCTTTACCTATTACCTGTATCTCGTAATACCATATATCGATACAAAATTATCTTGAACTCTGTTCTTAAAATAGCTCGTATCCCAATATATAATTTACAATATATGTAGGTACCTATATATTCCAAAATGTTAATGAATCAACGCAAATTGTTTATCTGCTCGACAGCTAATGAAAGACAATATTCTAATTTGGGAACCGTCATGTGTCACGGATCAATAATTCCACACGGATTGTTTTTAGAGATTGAACATTGATACATACCATAGACACAAATAACCGAGTGATGTACATTAATTGATACCCTATCATTTAATTATCGGGCCATATTCCCGAGCGATCGGTATGCAAATTTATCGATTGTCGTAATTTTAAGAACACAACGTGGTAGTTAATCGAAGAAGCCTGATTTAGGTTGCCGATTAGGGAGTTTTAATACGGAAGCGACGAAAAGTTTTCCAACAATTTCCCAATCTTACAAAGTTCCTGAATAGCTAAGCAAGGGACTTCGGAGTTAAAATAATAGAGAATGTTCTGGGGTTCTGTATACATAATATATGAAGTTACAAATTATATCGGAGACATAACGAATGCTCCCGTATTCGATACTAGTACATACTTTACACCAGTAATCGGCAACCTTTTGAGAGACTGGGTAACAAAAAAAAACGACAAAAGATTGGCAGCATATTGAAAGCTTTTAAATGCAAATTCACAGTAAAATCGAAATATAATTTTGTTACTTACATAAACATAAAACAAAACAAAAAATTACTTTGCAAGAGAAGGTCTGTCAGGAAGCCTAGATGATTCTCTATCAGATCTGGGAATGCGGTAGGACATCTTTCAATGTCAGTGCCACATCAGTAAGGGAATATAAAAAAAATAACCTTTAGGTATTTACTATGTGAATAACTAAAGGTTATTTTAAAAATTATTACTAATTCACCCAACTTTTGAAATTGTTGTTATTTTTAATTAATATATTAATAAAAAATAATCATATTTTCTCGGTGGGTAATTCAAAATGTCGTAGTGGGTAATTCAATTACCCGCGGGTAGTAGGTTGCTGACCACTGCTTTACACCTACATACGTCACCCAATCAAAGTAGACAAACCAATCTAATTTTAACACTGGCTAAAATATTAATCCAATTAATAAACCTTTTTTATGCAACGGTTCGGATATTTCGTAAAGTAATTAAATATGCCTAAAGTTGAAAGGGGCGAAGTTTTTCTCCAATTCTGAAAACAGCGTATTTAATGTCGGGATACAAAAGCAATCTGCGAACAAGCAAAACCATTTCAAATTGTATATTTTTCCAACGAACAATGCAAACAGATCTGACGTGTAAACAGTATGAAAAAGCAATATTATTTGCGAATGGTTTCCCTCCAAAATTAACTGTGTATTTTTAACATAGGGATTCTATGTTGACGATGTGAAATTCATATTTTTGTACTATTCATTAAAGACATCGATCGCCCTCTATTGCTAATAAAAAACATTAAAAATAAAATATTAGGATAAATTATAAAAATATAACAAAAAGTTTAAATACAATAATAAGGCAAGAAAATAAAGTAATCATAAAATAATACTATTCGAAGTTTTAATATTTATATTTTTTTACTATTCTTAAGAAGAAGAAGAAGATACTATATTATGTGACGTCACAATAGGGAAAATCAAATTGGTTTTTATAAATATTTTCCTACTTGTCAAAAAATAAATTTATGTGTATTCTATAAAATATGGAAAAAGTAAAAAAAATATAAAACTTGTTACTGATTTCAACTATACGATGTGACGCAAATTATTTTATACTAGTTTGGCTCGAGCGTCTCACATGTCGTTAAGCGAACATATTTCTTATTGTGGCTTTGTTAAATTCACATACAAATAAATAAATTTTATTTTGAAACACTTACTTTCTCATTATATTATATGTACTGCAATACTGCCAACTCTGCATTTATCTTAACTTATTATATTAGTCTATATTAATTGTGATTAATTCATTTTTATTTCAGGTCCCAGAATGAAAAAAAATCGGTCTAAGACAAAGAGAATCAGCAACGGCACCAAACGGAATGCCTCTAATAACAATGACGTTGCTCCTGTAGAGAAAGACGATAAAAAATCGGTGCTGGACATAGATGATGAAGAAACTGGGTTCGGGTCTTGGCTACAATCTGGCAGCGGTATAGAATGGATGAGACTATTCGTAATTGGAAATAGTTTGATCGTTTTCCTAACTATGACCTGGCCCCAATTTCAAAAATTCTATCACATTATCAAAGAAATGATCTACGAGGACGAGTTATACTAAATATTTTACATAAATTTAGAACCGTTAAAAAGGTAACACGCTATATCCCGAGATGTTTGCGGGAATATTCCGGGGATTCATGTTCTTAGGAATAGTTTATTGGTACAGTGTCGGAGTATGGAGGCTCATAGACGATTACTTTGGAAAGGAGTTCGATACATATTTATCCACTGAAATCGAGAAAAACAAACACATCATAGAACAAAAGAACAGCGATGATAATCATTACGAACAAACTCCAGCGGAAATGCTTTATTCAGACACAAGTAAGACCATGCATAGCTGTACAGAATGGGGTTTCATGCAGTATAAGGAAGGAGACAGTGAGAATAAAGAAGATATCGCAAAATGCATGCCAGAAAATGAAATAATTGCCCATACAAAAGTTAAATACAAACCAGAATACGTTAACATTAAACAAGATATGAGCTCTGATACTCTTTGTGACGTTGAACCAACGTCCACTTTTATCCAGAAGTGTACACTAAATTAAACATTATATTAACCATTTTTATAGCCGTATAAAAGTTTTCATAAATTATAAGCATGTCATGTTAAATAATAATACATAAATAATATTGAAATAGCAATTATACAATAAGAGTATATAATATATATATATAGAATGTACCCATTTTACATATTTGATAAATAGTAAAAATACACACATATTTGTTTTTAAATTATTTAATGATCCTATGAATTTTCTGTAAGTATGATACAAGAAGTACAAGTTCATGTACTTGTATTACTCGTATCATCTACGTATTTCAAGTGCATGTTTAAACCTTTTTTAAGTATAAATATAATATCCATCATGTGTATTTTCAAAATTATTGATATTATTAATATGAATAAGTTTGAAAATAAATGTTATGTTTTTTTTATTATTATATTTGGATGAAATTGCTTCTCAGTAATCTTATCTTTCATCCATTTTTTCAATGTAATTTGTGAGTAAATAATTCATATAAAGTAAAACAAATATTACCAAAAATAATACATTGTGGTGGCCCTTAAAATTTTGTTAATTTCCTCAAGTCTTCTTATCGTCTCACATATAACTGAAAGACAGCATTCCATTGATCATATGTTTTCTGTTTAAAAAGTAGGAAAATAAGCATAAACCTTTTTTCAAAGACATTTCAAGTATGTAATTAGTTTAATCAGGAGTGTGAAGTGGTGAGGCGAGAAAATTATTTTCTTACCTTATTCCCAAAGCTAAAATCACTAATATTATCATAAAAATTCTAACAATAATTTTCTTTGAAAAAAAAACAACTCTCTGGGATTAAATGACACCTGGCCGGGTCTAGTGTTAAACGAATAAAAATTATTACAATATATATTCCAAAGTATACAAGTTTATTTAATGTTAGTTTTACTAAGAACATCAGTACTTACACCAAAAAAATCTGAAATAAAATAAAAAGATTCAATCTAATAGTAAGTATAATATTACATCTTGAATAATTTATATTTGTCAGCGTCCTTGGTGTAATGGTTAGTGTGTTTAGCCACCGTGCTGAAGGTCCCGAATTCGATTCCCAAGGGGAGGGGGTGAAAATAAATATTAGTGATTTAACACTCTTATATTTATTTAATATTACCCTGGACAGGTCTCTGAAACGCAGGAGTCATCTTGCCTTCATGGAAGTAACAATCGAGAGAACACTACACCAATACGATGCAGTGCCCAATGCACCATTGGGTGCGAATAAGGGTTAGAAAAATAATATTGCATAAGATAGATATATTTAATACAGGAGAAATTATCACCAAAGTAGCATGCAACCTTTTACCACCATGCTGAACATTTTGTATGTATCATACCTTCTTAACATTATTGTAGTAAAATGTCCCAATCTGCAAACATCTGCCAAAAAAAATGTTTTCATATAATAGAATTCATGTCATCATTGTAACATTTATTGATGTTTTAAAAAAAAAATGGTCAACAGCAAAACATAATTTATTTAAAGATATTTGAAACATAGACACGTTGCGATTAAAAAAATATAGTTGATACTTTTAATTCATACTCAATTCATCGCGATATATAGCGATATTTAAAAAATATATAAACATTAATATAATTATGTAGTGCCTAACGTAAACATCTTGCGAAATGACTCTATAAATAATACCTATGTTAAAATATATGGATAAAATATGATCTCAATAGATAATATTAGATTTTAATTTACTACAATGGTTTTGATCTGAAGTTTAAAATCACAAATTAAAATAATTTCTGTTAGGTCTCCACAATAAAAACTCCTACAATTTTATAACAATATACATAAACAAGGATTTTTTTAAAGTAATAAGCGAATATATACTACTAGCTATAATAATGAATACCAATTCCATTAATATTTCATGTAACACTGACTTTAAGACATGGATGGAACAGACCAGTTAAAGACACATTTAACAAACGTCTTCATAACAAATATTTTGATATACAAAAAGTACCTTATAAATTAATCATAGAATCAACTGTTTTTTCAATTAATTATAATAAAGCAAACAAACTAGAAGATACAATAAAGAATAACTTTTCAATTTATCAAAACAGCTTTGCCCTCCGCACACCTACACTGGATCTGACGGCTAAAACAGCTTCGTCCTCCATATACCCCACACTGGATCTGAGGACTAAAATAGTTTTGGTCTCCTTTAAAGACAACAGCTGGAGGCGCATTGTGGGGGCTAACCGACATCGTATCCATGATAGTTCATAAGGAACTGTCACTAGAGGTGGTATCATACATGATAAAAATAGTGAAAGACATAGGCAACATTATTATTTTTTTAATTAAAAAAGATAAATATTTGTGTTTTTATTATTCACACAAATATTTCAATTAAATACTATTTCTGTGAACCTAAGCGGCTCATTATTAGAAATATGTATCAAATTGTGGTAGAGTGGATTCAAACCGAGAAACTCTGACTTAAGAGTCCGCAACACTAACCACGGGACCACAACCCGACACTTAACAAAACCAAGCTAGGACACAAAATGCCGAACTTTCTTCTAGTGGAACGGAAGGTCTGTTGATGACAGTCAACAGTCAGCCTACTCTTGTGGTTTCTTCCCAGCAATGAACAAATGCTGAGAAGTTCCTGATTGGCCCACACTAGATTATCCCTCCTTTTCCCAACACAGATTTAAATAAAATATCTTTATTTAGTTATAAGAAACAAAAATCCACTGAATGATCTATAAACGTTGTACATAACAAGCAAGGTAAATAATAAATGCAATTCCCAAATAAAAAAATATAAAAAAGCTTTGGCCTCCACACTCGCCATCCTGTATCTAGGGGCTCAAATTTTAAATACATGCTCATCGACAAATGCAGGCTCACTCTGCAAAGATCACTCTGTGATCTGGTAACTTGAACACCTATTTTGCTAACTAAATACAGAAAATGGAAAGAAATAACTTCTTCACCGACTTCAATCAAATTTAATGGACGTAATTATTTCATATCTAATGATTATGTGAATTTGAAAGCAGATCAGAATATCCAGGGCTTTTTTTCCATGTAACGCGGTGGAACGGCGTTCCGGCATTTTTTTTTAGGGATATATATTTTTTTAAATTTTCAAAATCAATTAGATGGAACAATATTTACGCTTACGTAATTAAAATCTATATTTAAGTAATTTGTCAAAATGATAAGAAAAGTTTCATTTTATTTCAATGATTTTTGAAAATAAATTGTTTTAGTAAAAATCTTGACATGAAGTGAGTTCCGGGACCTTTTTTGTTTAAAAAAGCCGTGAGTATATCCCACAGGTCGTATAAAGACACCATGGATATTGCTGAAAAGCTTTGTTCATTATTTGGTCTCAACATGTATTAAAAACTATAAAGATGTGTATCTACTACGATCGCAAATATATTAATGCATATGTTCGTGCGCTCTAAGCGTGCATGGCTAACGCTTCATTTCAGGTGATTCGCCACGATCAGCTTCAACAGAGATCATATGGTGATCACTATTGTCATGTATTGGGGCACAGTATGTTCACAACTGTTGCAAGCAAAATGTCTACATTGGAAATGTTGCAATTTCGCAGAGCGCTACATGTTTATTATTCAAGGGGATACCCAACTTTAGGTCATTTGTTTGGAACTTCTTTAATTTCCAGATAAATTCAGTTCTTAAATAAATAAAATAAATTTTATTCAAGTTAAACACTTGTTTTTAAATGCATAATTTAAGCATTAACCTTGCAAGGTGCATAATTAAAACAATACCAGAAAATTATACCTGTCATTGAAAATATAATAAATATTAATGATGCGACATTCTATGCGATAATTTAATAACAACATAGTCAAAAACACATTGAAAAAAATGAGAATTACTCTGTGATTTTAACACAGAATCCAAATTTAGTTTTCAATTTTTGACAAAAAACAACTAATTTCAAACAATGTATAATCAAGGTTATCAACTTTATGTTGACAATAACAGAGGTACTGCAGAGTTATACACTACAATAAATATATCTTTTTAACAAAAATATAAAGAGAAATCAGTGTTAACATTGGAATTTGTATAAATGTTTGATAAGAAGTATGTAATGCAAAATAATGCCCTACTTTCAATTCCAACTCTCCAAAGATAATGTTCATATATTATTTTGACACATCACAAATTTAGTAACACAAATTTTAAGTAGTCCGTAAAAGAATTTTGACAATGCAATAAGTTACAATAACCGTCACAAACAAAAAATTTAGAGACAAAACTTTTTTGACATTGAAAACAAGGAACAAGTGTCAACGGAACACATTATTTGAAACATTACCATAGAGTAAATATTATCCGCCTGTCAAATAATAATATTCAGTAATATTATAAAACTGGGGTATGTTGTTTAAGTTCAGCTTATTATCTATACCCTTTGTGATACTATTTTTACTTGTGAAAGCAAGGTTTTATTCAGCTCAACGAATACTTGCCTACTTCGCAAGTCTTTACTGATTTTTAAAATAAATAAATCAATGTTCATTTGTACTAATTTTATTCTTCTGAGAAATTTAAATAATAAATTTCCAATCCAGTGATTTTTTTACAGCAAAGTTAAGTTTCATATTTTCTATGGAGTATGTAGATGAATATTGCTTAAGCAATAATTTATTTGTGACATTAACTGGTTCGCTGCCATGAGCGCGTTAACACGCTTTTCAATTGCGTGCTCGCCTGGTCGGCAATACAAAAACGCTCTCTTTTGGTATCAAATCTGATTGGAATATTTTTTTATTAGAATATATAGACAACTCTTTGGAAGATCAAGAAATACTAAAATATTATAATTTAGTGATATTATAAAAGTTATAGTCATCTTTCTAAAAGCTTCCACTAATAGTTTCTGATACAGGGTTACCGACTGCAGTTTTTTTAAATTACTTTTTTATGTGCAACATTTACATTTATGTTAATCCTTTTCGAATTTTAGTTAACATAAATGAATAAACATATTTTACTCCGTTTTATTTATAAGTAAATGTTTTCTCTGTATCAAGTTGTAGCAACCCTGAATATTTAAACTTTGTTTTTCTGAGTAAATGGCAGCTCAAACGCCACACGGTGTATATATTTGGCAAATTTTCATTATATCTTTAATATCAAAAAACAAAAAAATATGCTTTTTAGGTTCTATTTTTAAATTTTAAAACATTTCGGTATTGAAAAGGTTAAGATAATATTCGCTTATGATTTTCAACCTTTTGAGTTCCACAAAGCTTTAAATGCCAATGCAAAATTAAAAATATGTATTTTTGTTTATTTATTTCCGCAGATATTTGAAATATTACTTAGTATTTCAATTATTGGTAAACTTTTCAAACCAACAATAATATTTCAAAATCAAATGGAAGGTTTGGAACCATAATATTGTTTGTAAGTGAGAATTTTGATAAAATTAGAAGAATCTAGATAAAGTTCCTACACAGTAATTTTCAGCCTATAAACTTGAAAATGCGAAGACGAAATTCGTAATCATTTTTCTTTTTCACTTATTGTCTTTGCTTTACACAATTTGTCAATTTGTCGTTCTGTGATGTTGATTTGATATTTTGATCAGTTTTCCTTTTTTTAAAGTAACGGGAAAAGGAAAAATGTGGAAGTGTCATAAATGCGGAAAACCTGTTTATTTCGGTAATTCCTTAAATATTACTGGCCTTCGCTAAAGGGGTCTCAAATATACATAAATAACTTTGGTTTTTGTTAATTTTATTTACATTTTGTGATTCGCCTTCTGTAGGTATAATTTATTTTAACTGTACATTGTAAGTACAACTTGAAAGCAGTTTATTATTCGATCGCGTAATGTCTGGATATCATAAAGCATATACTGTTTGGTGTGTTTGTACGTTGTATGGTATTTTATACATTTGCTTTTATTTTTAAGCTGAGAGGAAACAGTCCCTTGGATACGATTGGCACCCCGAATGCTTGAGGTGTGAAGAATGTGGAAAACGATTAAATCCAGGACAACATGCAGAGGTGTGTTTTAAAATATCTGATGAAATAATTTGGGGTTATTAGTTTATGAATTATTGATATTTGTTTTACATATTTAACTTCAATCTAACTTTAATCTTAAAATTACAAAGCGATGTTTTGAATGTATGGATTTCCCACAAACCCTGCTAGAAGTGCCTGGCATAAATATAAAATATTTAGCACAAGCAATCTTTTGTTTCTCATCAACAATTTAATAATATATTTCTCCAGAATTTGGGTATCTGTTTGTAAAATTTGCATATCATTAAACCTGTCATAAAAATCTCTAGTATTAATTTAATAAACATTTTAAAGTGATTTCTCTGAATCCTGAAATAAAACTACCAATATTTGACGGTTACGGACGAAATTTTACGGTTTCAATCACCATTGGATAGATGTTCAATCAAGTTTTGATTTTTAATATTTTTTAAATTTGGAGAAGTCATAATGTTAGTGACTTCTGAAATCTATGTAAATGACTGACAAAGGTACTTGTGGAAAAAATATATATTTTACCTCCTTTGATATCCATGTTTCAATTAATTCCAGCACAAAGGGGTACCATATTGCCACGTGCCCTGTTACGGCGCCCTTTTCGGCCCTCAACTATTTGGCCACGGAACTCGTGTGGAGTCTCATAAGAGTTTTGGGCAAAAGGGAGCCCCGAAACCTTCAAGCAATGGTCCATCCCTATCCAGAACTCATTTAGAGTCCAAGCTAAAGGTTAGTACCATTTAGTTCAGAAATTCAACATGACAAGATGTTAACTAAACTGTTTTGCTTATACTAATTGTGTTTTTCTGGGTTATTTTGCTAATAATAAAATTCTAACCCTTATCCACACCCAATAGTGCATAGGGCACTGCATCATGTAGAAGCAGTGTTATCATGATTGTTAAATACACGAAGGAAAGGTGAGCCTTGCGCTTCAGGTACGGGTCCAGAGTAATATTGAATAAATATTATTGTGAAAAATCAATTATATTTATATGACCCCCCCTGGGATTCAAACCCGGGACCTCCAAAAAGCTAACTGAACGTGCTGACCATTATACTACGGAGGCGGACGTGTCTAATCTTTATAATAATAATTTATATAGTGCCATTTTCGTAAAATACTACCTCAAGGGCGCTTCACTGCGATTGAATTGGGGAAAAGAAGATGGTGGAAATGATTTAGCAAACAAATGTGTTCTTAGTTTATATTTTAAAGATCATAGGTGCATTATTAGCGTTTTAGCTTACGTTTTATACCATATTTCTTAGTTCATGATCCCCGGACTGTTGTAACTTTGATATATTTGCTTTTTTATTATACCTACTTCATATGTTACGTAACTCATAAAGGTATGGAATGCCTGAGTTTTGTGCTTACAGTACAATATTTCATTCATTATGTTACTGAATGTTTTATTTCTGGTATTAACTTAATGTCAAAAAGCATAAAATTCTGCCCATGTTTTCAAACTTGCAATTACAGTAGTTGTGAAATTTTAATTAAATTAGATATCGCTCACTCCTTTCAACAACATCAAATATCAAAAACCGTCAATTTTCAGTTGTGCATGTTTTCGGAATGCCCAGAAAATGTAATATATCCAAGTAAAAGCGGCATATTTTCAACTTAATATTTACCCGCTATAGGGCAGAAAGTGTTGTTTTTACATTTTGAAGAAAGGGTATTATTTAATTATTTTTTTAAATATACTAAATATTTTTCAAATGGAGTAAAACCATTCAGGTTTTACCTAAAAAGATCTGTTGCTCAGTAAAAAGTTCAATAAGTGGCTTGATATTTATTTTTAATACATTGTATTATATTTTTAAACTTTTAAAACAATATCCTGTGAAATCAAGTTTTTTGATGTATGACGTTGTTGAAAGGAGTGAGCGATATTTAAAATCATTATGATTATTAAAATTGCATGAAAAATTTATGTGAATCACTTCAGTTGCGTACAATTGAGTAGTAGATGACCAAACTTGTCATTATTGTGGTTTAGACTTTACATGTGGTTTTTTCAAGAAACTCGTATTTAGAAATAAATTGTTACAATCATATGAGTTAACTACATCCAGGTAATCCTTTAATTTATTATTAATAAATTGCCAAGTCATTTGAGTATGTATTCATTTTTTTAAATCATTGCGGGTATAAATACATAAGTGTTTATTGATGAAATGAAATACAACTTAAATAACACTTGATTGACGTTATGTCTTTTCTCACATATTTTGTAGTTATTTCAAGTTAAAGGTCATTTGTTTAGAATACTATTACTAAAGTGAAAGCATTTCCTATTGTCACCTTGCCAGATATTATTTTTAGCACTTCACGCAGAGAAGTTTTTTTAAAAATTTTAATTCACAACAAAATGTTATTTGGACAATTGTGCAGAATCTTGGGAAATTATTTGTTTATTTAATATGAATCCTGTTTTAAAAATTCTAAATCATATAAGTAAGTACATATGTCTAGTAAAACGTTTATATCTTTGTTTTTTCTTAATCAAAAGTCTAGAACACTGTTTTGGCAAAGTTTTGTTTTTTTTATTTTTTTTCGTATTTGTAAAATATGAATCAACATAAACACCATTTTATAAATATATTATAAATACAAGTTTCTTTATCAAAATATTGCAAATCTAGATTGTTTATATTTTAGCATTATTGATTATTAATGTTGAAATTCTTTGTTTGTTTAGGCATATAATCAGTATGTAGATGCGCGGAGCGGTGAAATTAGGTCCCGAGAAGTTAATGGTCGACTGGTGCTGGAAGGTGCTCTAAGAATCCACTGGGGAGTTAAAGGTGTCATCCACTTGAAGGAAAATGATGACCAAAGAACCGTCGTTACTATTCGTAAGAGGAATTCCTGTCGATATTCATTCAGTCGCGGGGGTGATGCCAGCCCAAGTGACAGTCTTAATGGGGATTTGGTAAATTGATTTTAAACTCAATCGTTTATTTTGCAGTTTAGGCAACAAAAAAAACTGATTTATTGCTTATTTCTAGGTTTCGCCTCAGCCGAACAATAATATCAGTACTAGTAGTGTTGATACAGGAATTTGTGTCGATCAAATGGAGAAACTCAGTGTTGGAGGACAATCCGGCTCCCGGTGTAGTGAAGACAGTGGCAACCAATCATCCGGGAGTGTTTCTATCACTCCGACTCCTCCTCAATCTCCCGCCGTTGCACCGCACAAAGCGTCCGCAACTCTTCCCAACAAACTAGACTACAAACAGATGGATTGGGACGAGTTAGATCAGCTCCTGCAAGTAGAAAGGAAGGTTGACGATACTGAAAAAATGTATCAAACTATGCCGGCTTGTCTGCCTTCCCAATCCAGTGTAGAGTCCTCGGATTCTATTTCAATCAGTCATTCCGGCAGCCATTCCGGTAGCCATTCCGAAATCTGTAATACTCTCAGTGGCAGTGCGCCCACTTCTCCTCAAGATCCCAAATCAGAGTCACATTGTCTAGAGTTACCCCTAGATACCATGGAAGCGACATTAAAGCCTGCAGT
This sequence comes from Brachycentrus maculatus, assembly GCF_059751285.1. Taxonomy (NCBI): domain Eukaryota; kingdom Metazoa; phylum Arthropoda; class Insecta; order Trichoptera; family Brachycentridae; genus Brachycentrus; species Brachycentrus maculatus. The sequence continues at coordinate 112,941 of NW_028281221.1, forward strand.
TCCTGATAAAGCCTCTCAGCCTCACTATGTGGAGTTCGATAATTCCTGCGATGATAGTACGCTTAAGCCTAATTCGGATGTTGATATCAAGAAGCTTTTAAATAGGAATAATCTTATGCCTCTGGACCAAGAGGCCATGTCCAGATCGCTTAATGAAGATACATTAAAAGCTAATTCTCCCATAGATCCTAAGAAGATAAATGATTCCCTCAAGTTGTATAGTGATATTATGGTGCGTAGTTATAATAGTAACGAGTGTTCGCATAACTTGGATAATTTTAGCATTAACTGTGAGAATAAATTAGAGGAAATGCTGGATGAAAATCACGCTTATTTCAATGACGACTATCCAAAAGGTACATTGAAGAGAGTAAAGAATTACGAAGAAAAAATATCTAAGGTAAAAGATAGTGCCAAAATACCGGATCAATTACCTAAGAATGATACAAGTGCCTATAATAGAGCTATTTCTATGGATAATAGTTGGATAGGAAGTTTAGATGAAAGTAATGATTCTAATTATGAGTTAAGTAGATCCGTATCCGGGCCAGAGCAGTTCAACCGTCAGAATAATGAGGTGAGTTCTACCAACATTACATTTTATGAATTAATTGTGTACCCAAATTTTATCATGTGGCCAACTTTGATGCCTAGTGTAGAACTAAACCACAGATAATACAAGTTTCATATTGATTTTTTTAAAATATTTTTACTGCAATATATAGGTATAGTTGCAATAGTAATTATACTCTATATTTTTGTTCATTTTTGTAGAAGTTTTGATCCTGGCTAGTAATGATTCCATTTGTGATGAGCAATTATTTTTTCAAAGCAATAAACTATCCACGCTTTTTCTGTGTTAGACACAAAATAGCTTCTTATCAATGTTAGGTGTACAAATAAAATGAGTATTACAGAAAATTGCTTTGTGATTTTCCATTCTCTAAGTGAAGTTTAATGTGTGTGATTACAGGACAGTGCCTCAGATAATGAATCCATCAACTATGCCCATCCAGTGGATGATCATATCATAATACCGGCCCAAGGCTCTGTAGTGGTACGGAGGGTTCACCATTCGCGACTTGGTTCCACCGCCATTAAGAGGAGGACAGGTAAAAGAAGGTAAGAAATGCGCTTCTTTACATCAACATACTCTATGTAAAGCGCTCCTAACTGTGAAGGTATGATTATCAGTAGTCACAAATGATTTTAGTAGTTCTTTTTTATAATCTTTAAAACTATACATTTTTTGTTGTTGTTTTTTTTAATGCATTCTTGTAAAGTTGTTGTTTTGCGTATTCTGTGTAACATGGCAATATGATTCAATGAGATTTTCTACTTAGTGGGAGGAGTGAATATTTCTATTGGATTATAAATAAAAATATTTTATCACTAATTTATTCGGCAGTCACTTTGTGGTAAAATCTATCCATTTTTAATTAATGTTTTACTCAGTAAATACCACTATTTCTTAAAATCTACTGTGACACGTATTTCGATGCGTTCCGCATCATTTTCAAACACCGTATTTCAAACATGGTGTTAGAAAATGATGCGGAATGATGTGTCACAGATTTTAAGAAATAGTGGTATTTACTAAATCAAACATTAATTTTAAAAAATATATATGTATTTTAATATTATTACTTACACCTAAGTTTTATTTTATTACAAACAAATGTATTCACCATAGCAACGCTGTACCCGAAAAACATTACAAGTATTTTCCTTTATTTGTAATATACAGCTGCCCTTGCAGATTTATCCGTATGGATAATTCAATTATGTTAAAAATGTGTCTATAAATATCACAAATCTTGAATTATCTAGCATTTCTATGAATTCTCGGAATCCTAGAGGCTATTACATATGTATTATTTTAGGCAAAGGGCAGCGGCACTTAGAAGGCGTTGTTCTATCAACGGTCATTTCTACAATCGAGACACATCCTTCTTTACCCCCCCCTATGGAAGCCAGATGTCAGTTTGGGTCACCTCACTTGTGTCCACTCAAGAAGTCATTAATTTGATGTTGGATAAATACAAGGTGGACTCCAACGCTCAGCGGTTTGCGTTGTATGTTGTCCGAGATAATGGTGGTAAGTTATTACCAATTTGTTACTTTTTACACTAGTATTGTATTGCAACAATTAAGCGAGTTGTTAATATTAATTCAGTGTCCATGACAGTATAAAATACAAGTGTTGTGATTTATGCATTTTCAGAACAGCGGTGTTTGAAGGATGATGAATATCCCCTTTTGGTAAGGGTTACTTTGGGACCACATGAAGATGTCTCTAGATTGTTCTTGATGGATGCTGATAAAACAGGAGAGGTTTGTATTGATTTTATCCTTAGATTTATTACTCGTGTTTGCAGAAATTCAGCTCGGAGTCTTGCATTCACTTGATTATCATGGTTTGATTTTGTTTGATTTGTTTCCGTGTAGTTGATCTTAACACTTTTCGGATGGGTGTTTTTTACGCCTGCAGACTGCTGGGATTTGATAATTATGTACATATAGTTAAGACCTTAACAAATAGATTGGTACATAATATTCCTATAAAATCACTAAATATGTAATTCCTTCTATTCTGACTTTGAAACGAAGCCGGCACAGAAGGTAAAAATACCCTTCCCGTCCTTAACCCTTACTGGTCTAATGTCCAATCTCATTCGACATCGATTTTTTCCTCTTAGGTCCCATGTCGGATGTTATTCGACATTTTTTTCATCATTAGTATTATTTATTTAAATTCCAAGCTTACATTTTTGTCACTCATATGTATTACAACAGTATGTGGAGCAGAGAACAAAAGATTTTTTCTAATTGGAATGTAACTGTCTTCCTAGATTTTTTTTTTCATTTTGGGGGATGGAAAGGGTTAAGCATCAATCGACTGAACGGGTAGAAATATCTTTCTCGTCCTTACTGTGTTAAAGAAACCCTAGAATTATTCTTATGTAGTGTGTGTTTGGTGTTATATTTAAATTGTATTTCTATTAAAAGCATATATTTCAGGTTCAGATTCAGCATGGTTTTCAAGTTAATTTTTTTCTTTCTTCCATACACATTTTATTTTCATCCAAAACACTTTTTTCAAATATCAAAATATGTACATACTTCTTAAGTATAATGTTCTTATAATTTGGTTTTAAAATTGTAGGTTTCTTCTGAGGTTGCGCAGTTTATTAACTTGTCCATGTCCGAGTGTCAAGCCATCCTTCATATGTATGGTATAGAGGAGGATCGGGAGACCTTGAGAATTAAGCACAGGTATTTATAATCCTCATCTTCACAGCCTATACTAACATAATTACTGGATTCCATTCCGGTGATCTTATAAAAAATCCTTTCATCAGTACCTTATATGCCATTTATCTGCCATCATCAACACAGTTTGACGAGAATCAATTTGGTACTAGAATAGAACAAGATTTGCCAGATGCTAGAATAGGTCCTTAATATAATAGGCCGTGTGATATGTTCCATAGTATTAAATGCTTTTTCTGTGGTGATAGGATGCAAAGATTTGGGTGCTGATTATAAATGTTTTAACATTAAAAATCTTTAAAAATAAGTAATTGGCAGTGCGATTCCTTTCGCGACTTAATAGCGTCAGTGTAATAAGATAATGTATGATGCATCAAGCCAAAAAATTAATCTATGGAAACAAATATTTACATTTAACATTATGTTCAAACTTTAAAAAGTAATTACTGAATCTACAACAAAATTTCATAACTCATAAAACATAAAATGTTTGCCATGCAAGTATAGGTATTAAATGTCAAAATATAATCATATATGTACTTAGTTAATCTGTGTTAATTATAAATATATGACTTTATACAAATTTAAAACTTCACATTTCTTAAATTTGTAACTTGTTTTTTTTTTAATTATTTATATTTTGCCATTGGGATCTCTTTTTACCATCAATTTTTAGGATGTCTTCTTTCATAATATGTAAAAATTAAAAGTACTTACGATTAGGTTCTAATATGATTTAATTTCCCTTTAGATATGCCGAATTAAGACAACGCATCAAACAACGCATGGAAGATTTAAAAGTACGCTTGTAGTGATTTTTTTCTGTTTATTCCTGTGGAATCCCATCATTATAATTTGGTAATTTGTCAAAAATTATTCATCAATCGATAAATTCATTACATTTATATTTATATTATATGTTAAGGAATACATATATCAATAGAAATAAAATTGCTGCATTGCATATAAATGCTTCAATATTGGGACAATGATCTCTCTTCTAATATTTTTGTGAATACTTTCTTAAAGATATTTTAGTGCTGGAAAGTATGATTTATGTTTTAATTCAAATATCGCTCACTCCTTTCAAGAACGTCATAAATAAAAAATCGTGAATTTTGAGTTGTGCATGTTTTCGGAATGCCCAGAAAATGTACTATATACATATGTACCAGCAAAAGCGGCATATTTTTTACCCGCTACAGGGCAGAAAATGTTGTTTTTGCATTTTGAAGAAAAGGTATTGTTTAATTATTTTTTTAAATATACTAAATATTTTGCAAATGTAGAAAAAACCTTCAGGTTTTACCTAAAAAGATCTGTTGCACAGTAAAAAGTTCAATAAGTCGCTTGATGTTTATTTTTAATACATTGTGATTTCTTTTTAAACTTTAAAAACGTTCTCCTGAAAAATCAAGTTTTTTGATTTATGACGTTCTTGAAAGGAGTGCGCAATATGTTGAATATTTTATTATTCTGTTTTTTCCCTCGTGAAACATTTATGGCAAATAAATAAAGCAGTGTTTTAAGCATAAAGAAAAATGTCGGGAATAATTTATCAACTCTTGGGGAAAATGCAGATAACATTTACAGTAAGAGCCCATAAATTTGAAATTGATGGGACCAAAATTTGATAATTTGATTTTGATTAAACAAGTTGAATTTTTTCATTCATTTTCCAAATACAAACTGATGTCCAACGATGCCAAAAAAAAATTTTTTTTTACTAAATAACAAAAAGACAAATAAAATTAACAATTATAATCAGTTGAAAAAAAGAAAAAAAATCATAACATTTTTCAAATTATGTATGTTTTTTTGAACTCGTAGTTCTTTTGGAATCTGAAGAAAATATTGATGGAATCAGTGTTCTGTAATTTTTTTAAAATTATGGCAACACTTGAGTTATTGTTGTTTGAATTCCCAAGCTTTTACTGTATATGTGTATTTGAAGAAAATAATCAGAAGATTGTATAAAACGAATATTTTTACTTAGTCTAAACGGCAATTTAAAAAAAAAAAACAAAAAAAGGTGTACTAATTTATCTTGAAATGCCATTTTACTTGTAATTAACTAGAGGTGGAATGTATGTATTCTCTTTATATTGGAGAAATTAATAAACTAAAAATTGAATCAGGATTTACAGGGATTTTGATGGATATTGAATTTGCATAGCTATTGCTGAATTCACCTACTTATATTTGTAGACGAGTTATTCACATGTTGCTTATCGAACACATAGACTGACTAATAATATTTCATACTACATATGTATTTGTAATGATCTTATAACATCTGATTTATTTAGGGTGATATACGTCTATCCCTATTTTTTGGAATACAATACAAAAAGGATATCTGAATTTATGTTGAATTCTCTAAACTGTTTCATTTCTATCAAGTTTCAAGTTCAAGTACTGGTGTGTGAAAATATAGACTGTAGAAAGTGCTAAAAGAGGCATTTATGATATTTTGTGTAAGGGCATCAATTGTAGATTCATGTATTTTACTTTTATTTTTTACATTTCATTTAATATGAAGTCCTACAAAATAAAAAAAACCGTGTTGATTGATACAAATGAGTTATGTTAATGCAATTTTCTTTTAAACTATTTCTTGATATTGATAGAGTTGGATGATGAAGTAATTTTAGTCTATTCTGTACTCTTTTCTTATATCCATAAAAAGTTGTCATTGGAAACTCACTCATTTGAAGCCAAATGACAGATCTGTGATCGACCCCTTGTTTGATTCAGTAGAAAAAATATTCCTCTACTGCTTTCTCAATTTTTGTAAATAATTTTTGTCACAGAGTTTTCACTCTAGTGACCAATTTTTTCCTCTTCAAAATTTATAATAATTGCAATGAGTTTTTAAAAAAAATATCCCTTTTGTACTTTTCCTTCCTTTTTAACTGTGAAAATGTTAAGGTAGAGACTGACCGGAGCATTTCGTCGTAACATAACGTCATAACATCGCTCGCGGCGAGCATCACCGAGCATCCGAAACTATGGATGGAGCGCTCGATTCGGTGTACTGACTGTCTGAATGCTCGCATCGTAACGTGTTACGTTACGACGAAATGCTCCGGTCAGTCTCCACCTTTAAATATTAGATTTCTTTCACATTTTTGCTCAAAATATTACACATACCTACTTCTACTATTCAAGCTTTACTCATATTCTAATTGTAGAACCACAGGGTTTCATCTTTTAATATCGAGGAAACAATAATTTTATATAGAAATAAAAATTATGTATGTTGTATTCATATTTCTATGTAATAGATGTATGTTTTGTATAAGCACATAGATTTAGGCTGTTTCATTATTTATTGTTGAATGTTTCAGGGTTACTTATTTTAACTCGCTCTATATTTTTGTTATGTCTCTAATGTCTTAGAGGGTAAACATACTCATAACAATGTTTTCGGTTTACTACTGATCAATGCTGAAATTAATATTTTCACATATAAAATGACAAAATTTCACCATTTTCCACCTGAGTAGAGGCGCATTTATATAAAATGACATATAGATGAAAAGTTATAGCAGGCAAAGTTGCTTATACAATGGAAGTCGGTTATAACGCGGGTTCGCAAGAGGCGTATCTGACCCGCGTTATAAATGAATTTAAAAAAAAACTACATATTTTGACGTTTTAAATTTTCTTTAATATTTTTAAAAATTTTCCTTTTTGAACAAACAATTATCCACTGTTGTATTTTTTCTGTGTCTTGATTTCGTCCTCTCCAATCCGGACTGTTCATAAGAAGGGTTTCTTGTTTAAATTTACAAGCGACTGTCCACAATACTCCATTAATTTTTGAAACGTTACATTCTTTATTTCGGATCATTTTCATTGAGTGTCCACCAAAATATTACTTGACAAAACTTTAACCTTTATTTCTTTTAAAGTCTATTTAAATTTACCTTCCAGTGCTTGTATGTATTTTTAAGCTGGGTGCCTTTATAGCCGGCTTCTACTGTACTTTTGTGCGGAGGAATGTTCGGCATTTCAACAAAAGCATATTTCAAAATACGGAAGAATAATTAATAAAGAATAATAATTTAAGTTTTTTTGTTGTTGTTATGGTGATAAACTTTTTAAATGCCCTTTTGAAAAATCACCCTCTTAGATATTAATGTACATATGTACTTTGTTAATAAATCAAATTACATAGACTTAGTTATACCTAAGTTTAAATCAGTTTTGAAAATTACTTACCATCAAAATTGAAGTTCACATGTATATTGACTCCTATCTCCTACATACTCTATTGCCCCACTCGATTCATTTTCTCATTTACAATTTTAAAATCGACTGGCGATATCCACTTTTGGGGTAGATTCTTTGAAATGTAACCATCACCGATAAATATTTGAAATAGAGCTAATGATTTTTTTTCTTTCACCAAATTTCTCATCTCATATAAACAAAAGAAATTTTGTATTTAATGCCCCATTTTATTTTACCTTTTAGTAATGTTTTATGATGTACACACATGTATTTTAAAGTAAGTGTGCTAGCAGGTCGCAATAAAGTGACTATGATTACTACCCTGCATTAATTAAACTTTTAAATGATTAGTATGTATTTCAATTTAATAATATGGTGCCTAATTTTACTGCCTTAAATGTGTACATATTAATTAATTTTTATATATTCCCTCTTTCACATACATATTCCTCTAGTAATATTTCCATAAAAAAAAAGAACTAGCACTGATTGAACTGTAAAATAATTAAATATATGACAAAAGCTTTTATTGGAATTTAAATTTTGCTAACTTAAACTTATGAGCACCACCATAGCTTTGTGAGGCACAGAATCTCTAAAGGGTGTGATAATATAGGTAAATACAGTAATATAAAATAAATTAGCATTTTTTTTAAAGTCAGTTTTTCATATTTGCCCTCTGAAATTATAAAAGTGCTCGTAATAATTTTCTGCAGTCTTTAATGTTTGGTTAAATCTCGTTACTCCGCAATAGGGTCTTTCCACTTTTTTTTCAAATAAAAAAATGATGAAAATTAGTATATATTTTTTTTTAACAATTTTAAATGAATTTCCTAAATGCATCTAAAATGTGGATATTTAAAATTATCTACAAAACATCATTTTTGCTTGCTATGTAAACTCCATACTTTATATGTATTACTACATACACATCTAGTTTTGTGGGAGGACTATCTTATGAGTCTCAATAAAGAACAGAAAATAGACATTTCTTTTCGAAGTAGGCACTTATGTAAATTTTCATTGAAAATTTCATTAAATAACCAGGTAAGAGGGATGCATGTGCTTTGGTTCTTCTTCACATGAGATACAGAGTGAAGATCTGCTTATTTTCGTTTGTTTTATTATCAAACTGAATTTAGAATTTATAATATATAAGTCCACTTAACACTATGAACGTGGAATAATTGTATTTCTGCTATAATTGTCTACTAAGATGAGGTGTTAAACTATTTTGTGCATTTATATCAATTCTTCCATGACAGAATTATGTAATAAAATCATCTCTCCGTCGATAATTTAACCCCTATCAAAATATAATAACCATCTCTCAGATATGTAATATATTTTTTATAAGTTATCCTAAGTTATAACCCCATTATTTTTTAGTTTGTAATATGTCATCGATGCGCTTACAATATGACCATGTGGTGTATATAATTATATTTTTCATGGTGCCATTTAGCGTGTGCATTGACAAAATGAATATTTTATTTTTATCTTATTAGTATGTGATTCATGTAAGTGTATTAATTTTGTAAAACTTGAGTTGCTTTTTATAAAGAGTTAATTTTAAAGATGGTTGCAAACATCCGATTCTATACTGTACTGACGTTCTGGCTGCTTCTCGCACAGAATATTCAGTCAGGCTAGACTATGGCTACATAATTCGCCTTGGCGACTTTAGATACTGGTATACATATTGTTATTTCTTTCTTTGATGAGACATACCGAAGGCCAATCAGGTGAATTCCTTAAAAACTGATAATTAAAATCAGACTGTTTAGGATAGAGTAAATTCTATGGTTTATTATTATTTATTCTATCAGACACTGGATTATTCACCCTACGGTTGATATATCAATGTTATAGTTGTCTCAACTTGAGATGAAACATCTATCGTTTTTTTTATATAAAAGATGGAAGAAGGAAGATGGAGTATCCCAGGGCTTACGACTTAGCAATTATTTGACCGGCTTAATTGATCACTTTATGCACTCGTGTAAGGTTATGCAATATGGATGTCCAATAATAGGCAGAATATTGAACGTTACAAAGTTAAAGTGAACACAAAAGCCAGCAAAATGCCAAGTCGTGGTCCCTGGGGTGCCCAGACTTTCATCTTTGTTCAAAAAAATTAACATTTCATATTGAATTATGAGGTTTTCAGGCTGTTCTAAATGAGATTTTAGATGCCGGAACTGGCATTCTAGATGTTTACAACTACCTTTTTAAAGCAATCCAATTGTTAGTTATTATCAACATTCTTAAAGATATTCTTTTGATTATGTAAATACTCTTTACGTCTTTATTTGATCAACATTGTTTCATGATTTGTTTTGTATCTTGTTTTCCCAATTATACACTTAATTTATGTTATATTTGTGATTATTGCATTTTTAATATATCAGATTGTATGTGCTTCTTTTATTGTATGTGATCCATTCCTGAGAGTGTTTAAGAATTTTTAATCGGACCAAAATGGAATGAGTATCTAAAATTATATTATTTGTTATTGGTTTATATGTTTGTGTATTTATTTGTTCTAGTTCTTTTTATCTCGCTATATTGTCGCATCGATTCAACTTTATTAACATTACGCTGTTCATGAACAATGAAATGAAATAAATAATTTATTCCATGTCACTTTCTTTCATATGTGTAGACCAACCTCGCATTTTTTACCAATTTAAAATGTTTTCTTTGAGATAAAATTTGAGAAATAATTTGACTAAATGAACAAATGTTTTTCTGATGTATTTGTACAATTCATTTATTTTGGTAACATTCATTGCATATAAAATTACAACTGTAATAATATAGTAATCACTGCGTAAACTTTTGTAATAAAATTACATTTGTATAATATGTAAATTTACTATGTTTTTATTTCTTTATTTCCTCTTCCCCAATATTTAAATTATGATTTTTTAAGAGATAAGAAGGTAAGTAAAAATAAAGTCAGGTTATGGTCCCGTGGTTAGTGTCAAGGACTTTGAGTCAGAGCTTCTGGGTGCGAACTCACTCTACCACAGTTTGATATCTATTATTAATAATAAACTGCTTAGGCTCACGAAAATAGTATGATATTGAAATATTTGTGTATGTACATACCAAAATGAAAACACAATTCGCTCACTCCTTTCAAGAACGTCATAAATCAAAAAACGTGATTTTTCAGGAGAATGTTTTTAAGGTTTAAAAATAGAATACAATTTATTAAAAATAAATATCAAGCCACTTATTGAACTTTTTACTGTGCAACAGATCTTTTAAGGTTAAGCCGGAAGGTTTTTTCTCCATTTGAAAAATAACAAGTTTCTTTAAAAAAAAATTAAACAATGCCTTTTCTTCAAAATGCAAAAACAACACTTTCTGCCCTATAGTGGGTAAATGTCAAGTTGAAAATATGCCTCTTTTGCTGGGATAAAGTACATTTTTTGGGCATTTCGAAAACATGTATAACTGAAAATTCACAATTTTTGATTTATGACGTTCTTGAAAGGAGTGAGCGAATTATCTCTTTTTTTATTTGAAAAAAAGTGTTTAATCTGCATTCAATATTTTACTTGATATATCGTCTAAGATGAAGAGGTTATTGACATAGGAATATTGATGTCTGGGCATTACTACCTGAATATAAATACAACTTCTAAATTTAAGTAATGTGGTTGTCAATCATGTGTAGAATGGTGAAATTTACGCGGTGTATGTAGTGATCACTCAAACCGTCCAAAGACTGGTTGTGATTCCTATATCTCTTCATATTCTTAATGCACTTTCTCATACACAGTCATCTATGCTGAATTATTAATGATAAAAAAATCTTAATAAATATTTTTTTATAAAGTTTTAATAAAAGAAGCGTTTCTGTTATTTGTTTGAAATATTTAATAAAATGTTATTGTTAACTTAGAATAATTATTAATATGTTTGATATAATAGCTGATATTCAATTTACTATACCCACTCGAGATCCATTTTTACTTCCCAATATAAAACTAAGAAGCTTGAACTGATTTTCTTCAAATTCCAGAGGCTCCGGTTCAGGTAACTTGTTGAAATATATCGGATCCTCATTTAGAACTGTTTCTCTGTAAGCGTCCCAGTGTATGGCTCCGGGAATATCATTCCCCATACTGTACACTCTCTTGTCACACCTATACAGCCGATTCAACTTGGCAATGTCTGACACGGACACCCTGATCCTCTGGCCCATCAGCACCTTGATGAACGGGTTTCTCGGGAGGATGGTGGGTCTTCTCTTCTTATCTCTGGAGAATGAGTTGTTCCGGTAATGCATCACGCTGTCGAAATCATACGGTATCCCCATTGTTGTAGATTCATTGGACACTCTGACTCTGAAGTTTTTCTCACGACCTGCAAAAGATGCGTAACTATGAAATAGTTTTAATAAAAGGAAAATATCTACAATGCATATATTACACTATTTTGGAATAACACAATGGAAAAAATGAGAAGATTGATTTTACAATGCAAATTAGTAATTTGGAATTTTATTACCTCCCTCGCATGTACTTACTACTTGGTACTCTGCGCAGAGAGCTAAGCAGAAGGGGAGTAGGTGAATAGTTTTCGATTCCTTTATAGTATTTTTGGAATGGAATTAAGGTGCAATAAGCATTTTTTTTTTCAATATGCTGAATGGATTTTTGTAAAGGAGTATGGATATCCACCATATTTTTATTTACGTACAGCATATACATAAATATGGTAATCCAACCATCTCTTTTTTTAAAGTATCTTGTATTATTTATTACAAGATACTTAATAATAATAATTTTTTTAAAGTATCTATTTTTTACAAAAACGTGATTATTGAATATTTGATATCTCACTAACTTAAGTTGTTTTTTTGTTTTTTTTTTTTATTGAAGATTTTATTTATAGTAAAATTAATTTTTTTAATTTGTTCAGGAATTGTACAGCTTTGCATTTAAAAAAAGTATATAATAAAAAATAGTTACATTTATAAAAAATGAAGCCAATTACACAATTCCACAATTTTGCCGTGAAATAATCCCAAAGCGATTTTATACTTGGAAGTATAATATATTGACTTATTAAAAATGACTAAGTGCATTGAGGTTTATTTTCTTGCCAAGCAAAAGTGACTCAAATGGCCCTTCTGAACATATTACGTTATGTTAGTTGGTCACTTTCTCCTGAACGACTACGATATATTTCTTTTTTGTGCTAATAACGTAAAGGTTTACATTGAAAAGAAATAAAAGTAATTTTTGTATTTTTTATTAGTATTATAAAAAATTATCGCCGCCTCTATAGTGTAGTGGTTTGCGTATTTGGCATTCCGTGCTTTAGGTCTCGAGTTCAGTTCTCAGGAGGGTTTAAATTAAATAATTAATCAATTAAGTTTTTGTATCGCTTTATACCTGAAGTACAGGACTGACGCCTTGCCTTCAGATTATAAAATCATCATGAAAAAAAAACACGCCGATTCAGTGCCGTGCCTTGTGCACCATTGGGTGCGGATAAAGGTATGTATAAATGTATTTATCGCGCACTCCTTTCAAGAACGTCATAAATCAAAATGATTTTGAACTTGATTTTTCAGGAGAACGTTTTTAAAGTTGAAAAATATAATACAATGCAATATAATAATAATAAAATAAATATACCTGGCGCCATTGGTACCTACTACACTAGCCTTTCAGACTGTACTTTGCCTGGCAATCTGATGAACCAGAGTTCAGGTTCAGTCGTAATCGTTCCATTTCCAGTAGGTTCTAAGTGCTATACTATCTCCATAATGAACATAAACCGCAGATTAAGGCTCGAACCTCGGCTCGCATCCAATTGGCCGCTGTGTTACTGGAAGTACCCGCTTTCGGAGCTGACCCGTCGACCTTTCTAGCTCGTAATCAAGATCCTGTAGTCATTTTTCACCCAGAGGTCCAGGTGGTAATGGAATAATCGTAATTATGCGAGGGAAGCGAACAAATGTGAGATTGTAACCATATAGAATGGGAGCTGACCGTATTGCTAACTGCAAACAATGGTGTTGAGACATTATTACATACTCGTATATTGAAAATGTGACCTTTACATGATTATATATTTATGTAAAAGCATGTAGACGATAATTGGTTTTCATGGGCGCCGTGGCATAGTTGGGTGGACGCTCGACAGCGAAACTGGCCTCGCGGGTTCGATTCCCGCCAATTGCAATATAAATTCAAGAAAGATTTCAAATTGGTCTGGGTGCTTTTGATGTATTTTTCACATTTAACTTCCCTATCCTTACTATCCTATCTGCAGACAAGCCTTTGCGGGTTACTCCTTTATAATATATATTTTTATTTTTACAAATTGTAATTTTTACAAAATGTTGGTAATGTAAGTATGTAATCGGTCACCGAGATTTTAGTCTGCCGGTTTCGAGACGCATCCGTATGAAAAAAATCCTTTCTATGCATATGTATGTATATGACAAATGTCCGTCTTCAAAGTATAGTGGTTCCCGTATTTGTCTACCGCGCCAAAGGTCCCGTGTTCGATAGCCAGATTGATCAAAATAAAAAATAAAGTTTTTTTTAAAATCTCAAATGTTTTTTCCTTGGACTGCAGCCCGGAGCGTAAGACTGGTCACCTTGTCTTTATATGGTTTATGATCAACATACCATTTGATTCAGTGCTCTTTGCACCATTGGGTGCGTATGGGATCAGAATTAAGAAGATTATATTAATATAAATTACTAATGAGTACCTATCTATTTACATGTGTGTGCAAAAATAAATGACAATGAAAAAAAAAATTGTCAAGCTTGAAAAAAAAGCCTTATTTAAATTTATTTACTTTTACAGTAACCTAAGTTCTGGCCATCATATTTATTTTTTAGTAAAAAAAAAAGAGAAAAACATTATTATTTGAATAATAACTATTTATTATAATATAAGTACTTTTGAAAAGAAAGACAATATTTTGAATATTATTGAATAGAATTGTTTTTCGGAAAATATATTTAGATTCGAAGATGAAAAATAAACAAATAATTATGAATCTATTTTGTAGGTAAGTACAGTAAAATTTTATCAATTTACATGTTATTAAAATCTTTCTCATTTCTTAATTACTAATTTGTTACGATAATTTATATTTGTACGCTAGGTACTGTTTAAATATCCTCTTTTAAAGACAATTATGGTAAATTACATCGGACAACTGATACCATATGGTCTACCAATGAAATTGTATTTACTACTTACAAAATAATGAATGTGCAAAAGGAGATGCATGAATGTTGAAGAAGGGAATAAATGTTTGCAAAAACAGAGTGATGTGGCGATATATTCTCTCTGCCTACCCCTGCAAGGAAGCGGTATGATGTTTAGTTAGTAAGTACGTAAGTAGGTAAGTTAGGCTTTTACTTACAAAATATTGTACAAAATGTAATATTTTTTATTAGTAAATAGTTTCTAGTACCAAATGCATTAAATATTTTTAAAGTTCTAACAAGATTCTAAAATGAAACCAATTAATTAAAAAAATATTATTTTATATAAAAGTATCAATGCGTTATCAACTAACTTACATTTAATAGTTTCAAACTTCGTGATATTGAACGAACACACACGTGATAACCGAAAACGAATACATACGAAACACTAACGTGAAATTTATACAATATTATAATATGTTGATAATGTATTCGTCCAATAGGTGTCGCTCAACGCGGTACGGCGAGCGGTTTATATAAATATAAAGTCCGTTACATTTTGCTCCAGGTACTTCTGTTCTCCGGATCACGAGACTCTGCGACAATGAAGCAATCGTCCGAATAAATACGCTGAAAATAATATTATGACGATGGCATTCGCTAGCGGCGGCACGTATTCGTGATTGACTTCGGCATCACGAAGCGCCTTTAACTTGACTCGTTACCCTGATTCATTATGTTCTCCTGGTGCCCGCGGCCGAGTGCGCCGACTCGGCTATTTGGACGAGCTCGGGATTTTTACGAAGACGCGTTTCGCGTGCAGTGTTTATTATTCGCTTTGCCCGCCGCACACTCATGCTACCCGCGGACAAGGAGGAAATTCATTTCAATGCGTGCCAAGCGAAACTGTGTCAAATGAACACAGACTTACACAATTTGACCCAATGAATAAAACTTGCATCTGGAAAATGCTAGCTAGCTGCGTGGAAAATAAGTTACTCGAATTCCAATTATACTCGTTCGTACTAGCAAAATCAGCTTGAATCATAAACTTCCATAGGAAAATGACACACCTATCTCTCTCTATCTTTCTCTGTTTTATTCTTAAGTATTGAAAATATAATATAAAGTTTGCGTATTTATTTAAAATATTTCACACCCGAAGCACTACTCTGACGACACGCTTTACTCCACTTCTCATTTTATTAGAAAACTAGAAGATATTTTCTGCCAGCTGCAGTGGGTACAGTACCGAATAGGTACATATTGTATAATGGACACTTATATGCTTCGAGGCAACAAAGGACTCTGATTCTGCAAGACCCATAATAATCCAACATGGACTGTTTAACATCACGGTACGGTTTAGTTAAAATCACGGTATAGAAAATCTGAATCATTGCAAAATAAATTGCCCTTTTGCGATAAACATTGCAGTGTTTTGTTTACACGGGTTGCTTGTTTTCTTAACTTCTGGATATTTGAATCCTTTGGCTGGCTGTCGTGACCGCCAAAGCTATCCAGCGTCTAGTGACATTGTTCAATCTCTCAGTGACGCTTCTGGGGGATTCAAATCGGAGTTATTTGTGGGAAACGACGTGCCAGCAGCATCCAATGCATTGTTTCATTATCTATACGTTAGTTGGAGTCTGTCCTATACTTTGAGATTTAGTTTAAAGACGAGAGACCTAAGGAAAAATCCCGGTCACCTTCAAAATAAATCAATTTTACGACCTTTGAAAGACAATATAGTTGTAAAAATACATAAATTTGAAAATGCGTGCTAGGCTAGTTTAAAATAAACATTTTATGTCTTGGGATTAACGACTTAATTTTAACATAAAATTCTTTTAAATGCAACATGATGAACTTACTGTTTTTTTGTACTCGTATCTTGCTTCAATGTTTTGAGAGAATAAAATACCTTTGTTGTTGAATATGAAAAAAACCGAAAATAAATTTAATATTTGAATTATCACACTATTTTTACAATTTAACAGTCGTAATTTTAAAATTTAATAACATTTTATAAATAAAATAAAGATATCTGGATTTCCATTGTTCGATTCAATGGAAAAACAAATGTACCAAAACAATTCATGAAATATCGTTCACGTAAGTACGGATATAAATTGTCATTGTAAATCTGGGAATAACATAACGAAAAGCTACTGCGTTTGCTATCGATTTATGACATTGAGTTTGAGACTCAGTAATTTACTAGAGAAAATGATGATTTTAACTTAATGAGGGTAAGGATACAGGAGGTAAGGACCGCCTTATATCATTTTTAAATGGTCTTTTCATTACAAGATCAATTTTTACAGCACACAGAATAATGTCATAATGAAAAATCATCTATTTAGTAAAATAATAACACAAAAATTAACATCTTAAATTTTTGCCGAAGATAAATAGTTTTGGTGTTATAATAATAGTACAAAGCATCATACATACTCGTATGATGTTTATATGTAGAGTTATAAAAAAAATTGTTACGGTTTAAATTAGAACCATGTTGAATGAAAAATTTATTGGCCAATATAACAGTGTTACGCTGTTGGGATAAGTACTTATGTATATGTACGAGTATATACTGTTACTCGAGAGATATTTGAATTCGGATAACGTAAACCGTAAACAGAGGTGATTCTCTATCATTTGCTAATTAGCCATTTCGTCCCCTTTTAACCTCAACACTGCTTCCAAGTTGTAGCTGAGAGGTCATTCAACGGAGGCGCATAGCTCTACGTCTACTCCTATTTCCAACACTAAACACGCACCCGATATTATGCTGATCAGCTCCATTGCACCATGAAGCATATCTATCGCATCTCGGTATCTCCACGATCACAATTGTGTGGCAAATAGCCCTGGGAGACCTCCTATCCGTTGCGCTGACCCTAGGGTCAATTATTAAAATTATAAGACATTCATGCATCACTGTTCGTGGACAAGCTCGTGCACGGGCCGAGTCGTTTTTCATCCACCAACATTACGACAAACTAATGCAGGACGAAGCGAGATGCATTTTAAGACTGAAGGTGAATGCTGTACCTACATTTAGTATATCACACAGTTATCTACCTTCAAATGGTTTATATCTACTTTAATTCAATATTCGAGTAACGTTTATGCTATTATTCATTGTTCTATTATGTTAATTAATGTACTTAATATTGGCATTTAGCATCAGATAGAAGATAGACGATGTCACGATCCAGGATTTTTATCGAATATTCTACGGTACAGCCGAATAAAAGGACGACCTATTTTTATTTTAAATAACATAATGACATACAGAGTTATTCGTGAAGTTTTTCTCACGCTTCGTATAGATAATAGATACCAAAAGAATACGGTTGACATTTTTATTTCAAAACGTATTTATACCAGTGAGAAAGATATTTTAAAAAGAAGATACTCCGAATTTTAAATTTAAGAGTAAATAAACTCCCAATTACTTCCCAGGTGGCATTGAAACAATGTATGAATACTGACCTTTTCCGGAAAGGCACAAAGTGTGTATTATGTATTGGTGATTTCTCACACGGTTCTATAAGTCTGCACCCGTCCCAGCGCAGCCGTAGTAGAATAACGCAGGCGTGTTACTGTTAATAAATTCCAAGTTCTTCGAGAATAATAGCCGACTGTTTGGTGAACAAACTGATGCATGTCTTCAAACTCTACATTTAACTGTCGGGATATATCGTGAGTTCAAAGCTTCGCTCTTGTTAGCGGAAGTGTCCTAGAGTCTATAGTATAGCCAGCGTAAGTAATGTTGAAGTCTGAAGTGTAAATTGTTCTAGCGGTACCTAGAGCATGTGTTGTGAAGTCCAATTCGAAATAATAATATGTAACAAGTCAGATTCCAGAGAAGAGAACAAACCACGGTGTGGTGGCTATGCTACCATGGCGATAAATTCATAGTAACTTTTATCATACGCACACGGTCGAGACAAAGGTGGAAGGGTTGTTTATATCCTTCTCATGTAATACTTTAAGTCCGAGTCAATAAGTCATTTTGACATAGACCATAAGTTTGTCTTTCCTGGGAAATAATAAAGACGAGTGTCAATTCATATATTTTTTCCAAAGAAAGTCTCTCGGAAATATCATAATCGACTCAACTTATTTATTTGTTCTTCTTCTTCAGTCGCATCCAGCCCATCATTGAAAATTGCCAGTTTAATCCACTTTTATTTTGACCTGCAAAGCGGGTTTGATTTCAGTCTAGATTTATACGACCTGCCTTGGGTCTGCATTTAAGATCTGGTCATAATCATAATATAAAAATTTCCCGATTTAATTGTGATAAATTATTGTACGTGACTAATTAAAAAGATTAAAGCTGTTGCTTGACAATCTCCAATACAAAAAACATAATATGGAAAAATTGAACTGCATTGCTCTACCCTTTTCCCCAACAAAATGTGTCTTTAAAAGCACTGCAATAAATGTGTATGAATCTCTTATCCGTGGATTTACCTTGTATTTATGAGCAGGGTGAAAAAAAGGGAAAAAATAATAATGGAAAACGCAAAAATGTATGTTATTGTTTTAAATGACTTTATTATTATGTTATTGTTTTAAATGACTGATGTATGCTATTGTTTTAAATGACTTAAATATTTTATATTCATGTCATTTTAGAAATGAACTTCTAGGTCTTTGGTATGCGGAATTTTTATGATTTGCATATAGGTGGGTATATTACATACTGAATGGCAGCATCAGATTAAGATGAATTTCCGTGAGGGCGATGGAGTTACCTGGTCATGACTCATTCTAATTTCTATTTCATCCTTACGTAGGATATAGTGGGCAATCTTGCCAATACACAAACTACTGGCAACATGTAATGTAATGTATACTTTGTAAGCATGATATGATAATCTAAGTGGTTAATGGAGTGTGATTGGATTTGTTCGGTGGGAAGTCTAGGAATTAGGATAATACATCCTTGGTATTGCCAATCATAAGAAACATGTTAATAAAAAGTAATAGTGTTTCAGCTCATCAAAATTGGATTCTTGATGAAATATTTCTCATTGAACAGTGTATTTATTTAATCACTTTACATATCATATTTTCTTTCATATAAATACCATTTACAATGATTAAAGAAAACACTTGTTTTTTACCACTTGAGTTTTATTATAGACTACATGTTTCAGAAGTTAAATTTCCATCATTCATGTCTGTATAATAACTAAAATATAAAATACAAAATTGTTCTATAAATAAGGAGAGGGGAAGGTAAGAAGAAGGGGTTAGTCAAGGGGCGGAGTTTGAAAACAAAGGAAAAATGGAAAGCAAAGGTGAAGAATTTTGAAACAATATATTATTTAATAAATTATTATTAGAATTTAGGTTTTTTTGGATTTCTAAATTTTCATTTTCAATCATTGTAACATGTCTTACTACAAAGTTAATGCCGAAACAATAAATAAAATAAATACCATTTTATTAACATATTGTGTTAAAAATGTTACTAATTTTGGGATAACATTTTTTTTAAATATTTAAAATACGTTTACTTCGATCAGTTTTACAATCATCTATTTTGTGCGCTATTGGGATTTGTAAGTGGTCTTATAACCAGAATGCATGATAATCATGATTTATTGTGTACGTATGCATAAATCACATTACCTCCTTTTTATAGGATTTACCATTAGCAACCGGTCTATTAGGTATTAGGTACTGCACTTAACATAAATTCTGCACTTACATATTTTAATCGTAGTATAAGGTGCTAACGTATGCCATAATGTTATTAATATTAAAATTATGTATAAGATATGTCCGCCTCCGTAGTGTAATGGTCAGCACGCTCGGCTACCGTTCTGGAGGTCCCGGGTTCGATTCCCAAGGAGGGTAAAATAAATATAAGTGATTTTTTCACTGTCATATTTATTTAATACTACCCTGGACTGGTACCTGAAGCGGAGGGCTGATCACCTTTCCTTCATGTGTAAACGATCAAGATAACACTGCGTTTATATGACGCAGTGCCCTATGCACCATTGGGGTGCGGATAAGGGTTTTATTATTATTATAAGATAAGGAAATTTTTGTACCTATGTAACTATGTAATTTTTTGCCGTATTATTATACGTATAGGATTTAAACAGAAGAAAGACAAGAACGTTATGTAATATTTATTGATTGTGCATTAACTATGAGGAAAAACATGGTGATTTAAATATTTTTTTAAATGAAACACTCGTATAAAATGACTTATTTATTTATGTAAACACGACTACTTTCGTCAGTTCTTATTTTCAACTGCTTATGAAAACATCTCTAGTTCTTAAAACTAATTGTGTTTACATTAATAAGCTCAAAAGTAGTCTTAATATGTAAGTGTTTTGTTATATTGAAACTTTTTGAGAATAGGTATATCCCATAAATTCATTCACAGTAAAAAAGCTATATTATTAATTATTTATTTAAGTTTTTATTAAATTGATGAGAAATAATTACGTACATAAAATTATATAAATTTTACTGGTATAATCGGTTGATAAGTATGGATGTAAAAGTAGGTTTCAATTTCATGAAATTTTAAGGCGTTCATATTCTAATGAAAAGTTATCAGGAGAACATAACAAAGTATTCGGTAGCTGTATGAATTGCTCTCTGTAAATTGAGTAGTGACGCATGACGTAGTGATAACATACGAGTATGACGTCAAGGAGTAGAAATGTGTATACTTACACCATGATAAAAACCTTATCACGATATATGTATGTATTGTAGTTCTACCACTAGTTTAGATATTTGTATTGTAGTAGGTATTATTCTTGTGAATGAAAGATAACATTCACAATTAATCTATATACATGTATTTGTATACATTAGTATGACAACGATTTTCATATACTCTTCTCGTTCTAATAACACGTTTGTAGACTGTATTCAGTAAGATATTTTCTTCTCTTTCACATAAAAGGTCTTTCTAGAATTAATAGAGTATGTCCGCTGGAATCACGTAAGGAAATGCTTCAAATAAGCTGCACATTGTCATTACATACACCATACATGGTATTCTACCATATGCTCGAGGGGTCAATTTGGTATGGAACTGCATCTTTCTATTTTGAACGATTTATGTATTATGATAATTTTTTGAAGGTTTCAATGCATTCGGAATACGCAGTGTTTTATACGCACGTTATGCCATAAGGAATTGCTGTAACGTATGCCTTTCATTTTATAATGATTTATGTCAAATAGTGGGTATTTTATTTTGTAACGCTAGAAACAAAATATCATAAAAATAAAAAACAAAAATATAGTAGACACTTTAAATGTAACTTTAAAAAAATACATGGAAGTTCGATGATAGTAATAATCACGTCTTATAGAGGTATTGAAAAGGGTATTGAACAACTCGCTTTAGGCTTTATTGCTTTATTCTATAACTTAGACGTGATGTCACGTTCAAGGCAGCTAACAAAATTCAACGATACACCACAACAGGGCGGCAAATATTATAATATCATTTCATTGTTAATATTATTTATTGTGACGTTTCCAGAGAGCGACTTAGGCTGGATATCCCTATCGAGGTGAAAACAAACGAGACGTAGGCTGAAACGCTAACTTTGTCATATAAATTATATTTCGCATTCAGTTTCCTTTGTCGAGACGAAGGGGGCATAGAGTATCACAATAATATAAGTGACACGATATGATTTGCATCTCTCCGACAGAAAGTATGTCTGTACGAATGGAACGCGGACGGCTTCAAAACGAAACCTTCGCTGCACAGAAAACATTTGCATTAGCGACCGTTGTCATTGATTTATAGCTACTTGCCCAATCAGCGTCGAATTTAAACCAAAGTAGAGATTATTCTCTGAAGATTATTATCTTATTTATATACCCACTATGGTATTTTGTAAGAATATATTCGTCTTTTAACAATATCTAGGCAATCTCCTGTATATGTTCATATATATACTAGATTTTAATACGAAAATGGATTTTCAGTGCATTCGTGTAACGAAGGTATTTTTTTTCCTTTATGAACAACCGTAGCCAATTCGTACATAATTATTGTACATTACATGTTTCATACTCATATCATAATGAAATAATACAAAATAAAGAATAAATTTAGTTTGAACTATTTTAAAATTATAAAAACTTCTTCTAAACCTTATCCGCACTCAATGGTGCATAGGGCACTGCATCGTATAGAAGCAGTGTTATCTTAAATAACAATAATAAAAATATTAGACTGAAAAATCACTAATATTTATTTTGACCCTCTCGGGAATCGAAGCCGGGACCTCCAGCATGTTAGCCTAGCGCGCTAACCACTACATTATGGAGGCGGACAAAAACTAAATAAAATAATTTTAAATAAATATTTATCTCTAATAGACATTAGATATCGACGTTTAGAGATTTTATATGTCATTTATTTTAATCATTTATTTACGATGGGACAATAAAAAATTAAGTCCTTTTACATACCAGTACTCATCGCTGGATATAGAAAATAAACCAGATGGCCCGATATTTGCATTCGCGATTTTATCTTACAGTGAGCATTCATAACCTACATACGTGTTAGTGCAATTCAGAAACACGAGTTTATCAGGAGATCATTCATTAGTTGTGGTGACAACAGTTGTGCCATGCGCTGTGAAAAGTTACCAGGGTATCATCCTTCGCAGGAGTAGTATGTGCTTGTAATACTGAACGAGCGATATCTGTCTCTGTCGCTGGAATAGTTCAAATACCACAAGCCGTGATAATGAACGAGATAGCTGCTCTAACCCCTAACACAACGCAAGCGTTATTCGTACCTACAATATGACTATAAAAATGTTGTACATAAATCATTAATTCTTATGATTGAATATATTTTTAATTTAAATATAAATTGTGTTTTACGGCATTAGTTTTCTTTTTTTTTTTTGGTTTCCATTATTCTTCAGAAATTAATTTGTTTTTTTTTTCTCATTATTATTTTTACTTGGTAAATAAATACCAGTATTTCTTAAAATCTATTAAAATATGTGTTTCGATACATTCAACAGCATTTTCAGACACCGAATCAATTCATGAAAATCAATTGATGCGTACACTCAATAGATTTAAAATATATGTATTTTGCATTGAATACCAACACCAAGAAAATAAATAGTGTGTACCGAAACAAGATTTTATGTGTAAATTTTTATGCGTTTAAAATATTGATTTTTTTCTAGGCGCCTTGCGTCTAATCGGAATTGGAACGGAAAAGTATGGACCACGTCTACCAGGGATGCATACCTTCGAGGATGTTGTCCCACTGTATTACGATGTTGCTGTCACGGTCGGTGCGAGAGTGTTCGTGCCAGAAGCCGAGGGCGTGCAGCAGCTCGTGCTGGACTGTCCCGCGGCGAGCGAGGCAGTTCTTCCCGCCCAGCGACACATCGATTCGGCCGCGCTTCGGATTCCAGCCCACAGGCGCGGCACATCTGTGAGAAGAATAATGTCTATTAACTATTGCTAACTAACTACCTGCGCTTATCTTCTGATCTCCGGGTCGTCTTACATCATCATAATTCATAAGCGCCTGATACATTTTGGCGCATGTTTTTTTAATTTTATATTCCGCATTTTATAATTTATTGATAAATTGGATTAAGAATTATTTGATTATAAATTCGGTATAAATTCATTATATCATTGCTCGTGTTTTTAAGAGTCAATATTCAGATAAATAATTAATCTAAAATATATTATTTCGAGAAATAAAAATACTTTGTGTTTTGATCCACTCACATTTTTATTAACCAACTAGTTTCGCCAACAACCTGTTGCCCTCTTCAGGGTTTAATTTATGACGAAACTAGTTGGTTAATAAAAATGTGAGTGGATCAAAACACGAAGTATTTTTATTTCTCGAAATAATATATCAATATGATCCACAAAGTTAATGCTTTCAATATTCAAAACATAATCTAAAATCCTTGGTAGTTTGTGCCTAAAAATTTATTTTACTTATTGTTTCGGCATTCACTTTGGGCGAGACATGATTAAATTGTAATTGAAAACATTGAGTTT
Source organism: Brachycentrus maculatus (assembly GCF_059751285.1). Lineage (NCBI taxonomy): Eukaryota > Metazoa > Arthropoda > Insecta > Trichoptera > Brachycentridae > Brachycentrus > Brachycentrus maculatus. The sequence continues at coordinate 137,723 of NW_028281221.1, forward strand.
TCATTTACAATTTTCCCAAAAATTTAATAAAAGATAGTGATCTTTTTTCGACTTATATTTCTTTCATTATATTTTATGTGAAAAAATGACGAAAAAACTTGCCATAGTTGACGGTACGTATTGAAATTTGTTTCTAGACCAGTGGTTCTTAACTGGTGCTCCGTGGAGCACTGTTGGCTCATTTACTGTGCGATTTGTATTTTTATCAACAGATCGTACTCTAAAAATAAAATTTTCAGAAAAAACTTTGTATGAGTTAAGAATTTTTGTTAAAACCCAGCTCTCTCCACAAGGGCACAAATTTTATTACAGTTTTCAACCTCATTAAATGCAACCATTATTAAAAGAACCGAAGAAACGCGAAAGAATTAGCAATATCGAATTTTAGACCTAATATCGCTGAAATTTGTAAAAGCCGACAAGCTCAAATTAAATATGTTTCTTTAGAGTATTTATATTTTAATGTATTTTTTTAATTAATGTAATTTTTTCTTGTCGGTAATAAAACAATCAGTTTTGTTTTTAATAAAAATTATCTTACATCATTTTGAGTGTGTCCAAATACTTGTTCACAAAATCTGGATTATCTCCAATTACAGGAGTTATTTTCATATTATTTTTTGACATTTCATCAAAGATGAAGAAGAATATGGAAGTCTGGGCATTTACGGGGCTTACGACCGTCATAGGCTGGTTTGAGTGATCACTTTACACACGTGTAACATTCACCAATTCTACCCATTATTGACAACCACACTACTCAAATTCTTGGAAGTTCTATATATATGAACCAATTTAGAAACTTTGTTCTTGAATCACTAGAACTTCACTAGAGACATCTATTGGTGAGATGTAAAGAAGCTTTTTTATTAAGCAGAAACTCTTATATTAGTATGTGAGATCCGAATCCCGGATTATAATCACACACATGAGAAACGCCAGAAAATACCATTTTCATTTTTATTATTAAGCTTATAATTTGACCAGATAATTTATTTACAACATTTTGAGTGTGTCCAAATACTTGTTCACAAAATCTGGATTATCTCCAATTACAGGAGTTATTTTCATATTATTTTTTGACATTTCATCAAAGATGAAGAAGAATATGGAAGTCTGGGCATTTACGGGGCTTACGACCGTCATAGGCTGGTTTGAGTGATCACTTTACACACGTGTAACATTCACCAATTCTACCCATTATTGACAACCACACTACTCAAATTCTTCGAAGTTTGATTATAATCCGGGATTCGGATCTCACATACTAATATAAGAGTTTCTGCTTAATAAAAAAGCTTCTTTACATCTCACCAATAGATGTCTCTAGTGAAGTTCTAGTGATTCAAGAACAAAGTTTCTAAATTGGTTCATATATATAGAACTTCGAAGAATTTGAGTAGTGTGGTTGTCAATAATGGGTAGAATTGGTGAATGTTACACGTGTGTAAAGTGATCACTCAAACCAGCCTATGACGGTCGTAAGCCCCGTAAATGCCCAGACTTCCATATTCTTCTTCATCTTTGATGAAATGTCAAAAAATAATATGAAAATAACTCCTGTAATTGGAGATAATCCAGATTTTGTGAACAAGTATTTGGACACACTCAAAATGTTGTAAATAAATTATCTGGTCAAATTATAAGCTTAATAATAAAAATGAAAATGGTATTTTCTGGCGTTTCTCATGTGTGTGATTATAATCCGGGATTCGGATCTCACATACTAATATAAGAGTTTCTGCTTAATAAAAAAGCTTCTTTACATCTCACCAATAGATGTCTCTAGTGAAGTTCTAGTGATTCAAGAACAAAGTTTCTAAATTGGTTCATATATATAGAACTTCGAAGAATTTGAGTAGTGTGGTTGTCAATAATGGGTAGAATTGGTGAATGTTACACGTGTGTAAAGTGATCACTCAAACCAGCCTATGACGGTCGTAAGCCCCGTAAATGCCCAGACTTCCATATTCTTCTTCATCTTTGATGAAATGTCAAAAAATAATATAAAAATTATCTTTGTATTAATCTTTAGTTTTGGTGCACCGCGAATTTTCTTTATAAAGAAAAGTACTCCCTGACTTTAAAAAGGTTCATAACCACTATTCTAGCGTATAGTTACGAACATAACTACATCATTAGTGTTAAAACGAGTAACTTTTCCATAAATTTGTCCGGAGATGAAGAGTATAATAAATCAGATATGTCAGCGGGAGGCGGCTGTTGTGTTTGAAATCTGTCTGTAAATCTACTGAACCTACTTCTCTTCATACTTGTGTCATGCATCGTGTAATTTGTAATGTACCTATTCAGATGGCTCTAATCTTGTCTTATTAACTCGATATGGTAACTGACATCTCATTAATTTCAATCACTTTCTCTGCCGATTTTTTTATAGCTTAAACATTATGGTATATTATGTCACATGATCGTTTCTTGGCATATCAACACACATGTGCCTAACCACCTACGAACATATACATAATGTTACATATATGCAGGGGCGTACCTTTCATATAGGCATAAAAGCGGTGCCTATCCTAACTTACCCTCGTGATATATAAAAACGCAACCAGTACCTACCCTACCTTACTTAGTTATACCAGCTTACCTTACTACCTATCTCTACTGCCTACCCTAGTAAGTAGTACTTAGCTTACCTTACTACCTACCTCTACTGCCTACCCTAATTAATTCTCTATGCACGCTACTGCATATATGTAAGTCAGTATTAAACGTATAAAATAAGCGATACCCTTCATTGTGTTTGGTTTGTTTTTACGGGAATGATAATGGGGAAGATGACCAGTTATTTTCCATGCTATGTAGACGAGCAGAAGAAATGTGGGATTGGATATGCTGTGTATGTTAATAACATACATTGTTCCCAGTATGAGGATAATCCACGCACAAATATACAGAGACGACGGAGTCAGAACGAACATATACTTGTATAGCATGTTTTAATCACACGTTTGTATCGACATATGAATTCATGATTTGAGTAAAACACTTAAGTCGCACATACGAATATTAATATGAATATTTCAAATGAAAACGAAATAAATAAAAACACCCACAAAGGAACTGGTAAATGAATTGATTAATAAAATCATGTAAACTGATTATTAAAAATATAAACGTTTTGACAGCTCAACCTGGATGAAGAAGAATATAGAAGTCTAGGTATTTACAAAGCGTACGAACTATCATAGACTGATTTAAGTGATCACTTTATACACGTGTAATATTTAACATTCCACCCATGATTGATAACCACACTACTGAATTCTTTGGAAATATATATAAATATATATGTACATGATATGATTCATATGTGGGTCTACAGATCGTAAGCCATGTAAATACCGAGACATCCAAATTCTTCTTCATCTATGTTGAGAGTCAAAATGTAAAAATAACTCCTAAGTGGAGAAACGCAGATTTGGACACACCCAACATGTTGTAAAAAGATTTTGTGTTGATGCTGATATAAAAATAATCATCTTCGCTCTTATAAAATTGCTTAGGCAAGTAATTGAAAGTAAGTCTATCGTAAGAAGATTAGGAATGAAGGGAATATACACTTACAAATCGCTCACTCCTTTCAAGAACGCCATAAATAAAAAATCGTCAATTTTCAGTTGTGGATGTTTTCGGAATGCCCACAAAATGTACTATATCCCAGCAAAAGAGGTAATTTTTAATTAAATATTTACCCGCTACAGGGCAAAAAATGTTGTTTTTGCATTTTGAAGAAAAGGTATTGTTTTATTAATTTTTTCAAATATATTAAATATTTTTCAAATGGAGAAAAAACCTTCAGGTTTTACCTAAAAAGATCTGTTGCACAGTAAAAAGTTGAATAAGTGGCTTGATATTTATTTTTAATACATTGTGTTATATTTTTAAACTTTAAAAATGTTCTCCTGAACAATCTTTTTTATTTATTTATGACGTTCTTGAAAGGAGTGAGCGATATACATATTTATGTTTAGAGGAGCGCATATAGTTATAGAATTATTATATATTATATACTTGGAAATTCTTGGTGGACTTAAGCTCGAAAATTAGTACATTGAAAAATGTACTTTAAACGTTTTCTTCAGTAAGGATATTTTATAAAATAGGCGTGCAGTACCTACCAGCTCGTACGGTCTGTTATTCTTTGTACTAACCGTGAGCAAGAATAATTGAATGTTGTGCATTGTATGGGTCACAGGGCGGCACGTGTCAAAATATGCTTACACTTAATGTCTCCACGGTATTATAATCCATTGGAAAACAATTAATGGTATGGTAATGCCCCGTGTGCGTATAGCTCTCTCGCTAACATAACGACATGCACGCGGGCAAATGGGCATGCCTTTTGTTCATTACTTCTCAGGGTCGAACTATGAAATTCCCGATGGTGGGTTTGCCCAAGGGTGAAAGTTGAAATTGTGTTATTTCATCATACCATTAATATAAAATACTGTGACAGCTAATTTAATTATTAAACTGCAGTGGGACCTCCATATTCGTCAGATTCGATATTCGAGAAACTTCGATGTCGAAATATTTGTCGATATTCTCCATATTCGTTACTTCAACGACACACTTTGACACTGCATCGGATGCAAAGCTGTACGAGTATGGGAAAGTGACCGTGTAGGTTTTGTTTTAAATATTTTTTTTAGATATATGCAATGCTTCTTAATGAACCAGATCCAATTGTCGTATTTGAAAATTGCCATAAATATATAATACGACTTCTTATCTATGAGTTTTTGATTTTACCATGGGATGAATTTTGCGAAAAGATTAAAAAGAGTGAAAATTTTAAGAAGAGTTCTTTAAGGTGGTATGGACATGTGAAGCGAATGGATAGCGAGAGAATGGCCAAGAAAATATATGTGGCGATTGTAATAGGTAGATTGAGGACGGCTGAAAAAGACTGATTAATCAGAACCTAAAATCTGGAGGTGTCAAAAGTCTGTTTAATCGGAGGACATGTATGACTAGATGTATGGATGTGAATGAAGCTATGAGTGTGTCAGAGCAGAAGAGTGTGGAGTTCCATCTTCTCTGCCTACCCATGTGGAGAAACGGCGTGATGGTAGTAGTAGTAGTGAATTTTACGTGCAGATTGAAAAGTAGTTAAATAAAATACTGTAGTGTTACAGAAAAGTCCCATATAAGTACATATATATTATCTGCGCTTTATTTTAGAATTCTTGAAAAAATAATGCATAATCCTCTCCTTTCCTTCTCCTTCTTGCAAAGTCTTTTTTTATACCATACCCTTTTTTTATCTCTTAATGTTTTTAATAGTTATTATAACAAAAATGTGTAATTATTTAATTGACTTTGTTTTTATTATTGTAACTATTTTTGTTAATGTAATGTTATGTTTATTAAGGTTAATGTAACTTTTGTTTATTATACACTTTTTTAAATGTAAAGCTGTACAATTCCCGAACAAATAATAAAAAAAATACAAAAATAAAATAAAATAATAAAGCGTTCATAGCTATTCATTGCCAGTTCATTTTCAAAAGGTACCTCGTTCAACCTCCTTCCCTCTGTCGGCAACTGCCAAAAGCTTGTGGGAGTGCATAGTCACAAATAAAATGCATTAATAAAGACGTGGGTTCGACTCTCTCATGCCCGCTGCATTAATGCATCTCGAATGCAAATCCCAGGTATATGTGGTGCATTATCTCAATCTTATAAGGATCGTTGACAGCGGAGTCGAGCCGTCAAACTTATTGATCGATCTGCCCGAGACATTAGACATGGGTCGACTGGACCCGTATTTTATTTTAGACTTAGCTTTAAGCCAATTAGGTTGTATTATGGGAAACAGATCGTTAACAAAACGGTCAAAAAATAATGAGAGTATAATACGGATGACTTCATAAGGTAAGTGGATAAAATATTAAACATTCTTGTCTACGCTATGACTGGTGCCTACTTATGTATATCTGTGTTGACAATGATTGGGGTATGTTTCCTTAATTGGTAGAATAAAAGTTTGTGAATTGAGAAATTGAATAAACTAAATATGTAATCAATTAATTATTTAAATAGCATGTATTTTAATAGATTTATCGCTATGAAGCAATATATTCTAACAATCCAAAAATTATAATTAATGACCAAGGTTTGTACCATATATGGTATATGTATTTATATATGTATATATATATATATATATATATATATATATATATATATATATATATATATATATTATATATATATATATATATATATATATATATATATATATATATATATATATATATATATATATATATATATATATATATATTTATATATATACATATATATATATATATATATATATATATATATATATATATATATATATATATATATATATATATATATATATATATATATATATATATATATATATATATGTGTATATATATATATATATATATATATATATATATATATATATATATATATATATATATATATATATGTAATAAAATAACTAGGTACCTACCTATACATTTTATTAAGTACTTACAAAAAGTACCTACATAAAACAGTTCTACCACCAGATGCCGCATGCGTCGCTCAGAATAAAACAAAAGACTTCCGATAATATTATTAACTGTCAGAATCAGATAGATAGATAGATAGATAGATATAAAAATGATTATAAAGATAAATTAAGAATAAACTTTAATTACAAAGCAACACATTGTTTATTTTATTATTATACACCCACTTTACATATTATTTACACTTAATTTTCAAAAGGAAAATATTACCACGTTATAAAACGACAATTTTGTTAATTGGAAATGGATTATGAAACATTAGATGTATTAAAACAATTACTACAATATGTTCGAAGTGAGAGAGAAAAATCAGAAGATGATCAAAGAAAACGATTAGAAGATAATCAAAGAAGACATGGAAATTTAAGAACTAGTGATAAAATTAAAAATAAAAATCATGTGAAAAAAATTTCTACAAAATATAAAATAAAATATACTCCAGAAAAGAAGAATTTCGAAGCAGATTTTATGAGCAGGAATCCAGTATTAGAATCGAAGGAAAATGCAAATGAACAATTAAAAGTTGTAAATTTGGTTAAATTAGAAGATATTTTAAAAGATCAGAATAAAAATGAAGACATACAAATAACACAAAAACAGTGCTTGAAAAATGAAAATAAAAATAAAGTAGAAAAAACTTCTACGAAAGATAAAATAAAATATACTCCAGGAAAGAAGAATTTAGAAGTAGATTGTCTAAGCAGGAATCCAGTATTAAAATCGAATGAAAATGCAGATGAACAATTAAAAGTTGTAAATTTGGTTAAATTAGAAGATATTTCAAAAGATCAGAATAAAAATGAAGACATACAAATAACACAGAAACAGTGCTTGAAAAATGAAAATAAAAATAAAGTAGAAAAAACTTCTACGAAAGATGAAATAAAATATACTCCAGGAAAGAAGAATTTAGAAGTAGATTGTCTAAGCCGGAATCCAGTTTTAGAATCGAATAAAAATGCAGATGAACAATTAAAAGTTGTACATTTGGTTATATTAGAAGATACTTTAAGAGATCTGAATAAAAATGAAGGAATTCAAAAGAAAAAAACAAATGGATTGAGAAAAACTGTGTCTACTTTAAAAGGGTCAAGAAAAAAAAAATACAAAAAAGAAAGAAAGAAAAAAGAACGGAAAAAAAGAAAGAAAGAAAAAAAAAAAAGAAAGAAAGAAAAAAAAAAAACTTTATCATATCACTAAACTTATACCAGTCCCTTCACTACAAGAAGATGATCCGGAGGACGAGTGAAAATTTTACTATGAATTTTCATCCCCAAGGGGGGAGATGTAATAAAATAACTAGGTACCTACCTATACATTTTATTAAGTACTTACAAAAAGTACCTACATAAAACAGTTCTACCACCAGATGCCGCATGCGTCGCTCAGAATAAAACAAAAGACTTCCGATAATATTATTAACTGTCAGAATCAGATAGATAGATAGATAGATAGATATAAAAATGATTATAAAGATAAATTAAGAATAAACTTTAATTACAAAGCAACACATTGTTTATTTTATTATTATACACCCACTTTACATATTATTTACACTTAATTTTCAAAAGGAAAATATTACCACGTTATATATATATAACCCTTATCCGCACCCAATAGTGCAAAAGGCACTGCATCGTATTGACGCAGTGTAATCTTGATCGTTAACACATGAAGGAAAGGTGATCAGCCCTCCGCTTCAGGTCCAAGGTAATATTGAATAGATAATAGAGTGAAAAATTACCTATATTTATTTGATCCCCCCCCTGGGAATTGAACCCGGGCGAGGGCCCGGGTTCAATTCCCAGGGGGGGGAGGCAGAACGGTAGCCGAGCGTACTTACCATGAAACTACGGAGGCGTAAGAAATTGAATAGAAATATATTTTAAACTTCATTCGTTAAATGTCGCGCACTTTAACGGGTTTATCCCTATGAAGCAATATATTTTATGTAACCACAAATTAACACTCTCCTTGTCATTCATCGTTCACTTTGTGTAATACCACTTAATAACACTACTTCATGACTACCGGTTTCGGATTAATCATTACATCATTTGGCCAACTGTCTACAATTGACCTGATGATGGAATGATTATTCCGAAATCGGTAGTCATAAAGTGTTTTTAAGTGGTAATACACAAAGTGAGAGTATTATATTACCATTTCACAATATTAAAAATATTTTTAAAATCCAAAACATAACCAAAAACAGATAAGAAATGACTAAGGTTTATAACATATACAGCTGTTTAAAATCAGTAACCACTAGCGCTTGAACACATAAACGAATCTAACAACAATTATATCTAACAATAACAACGAATCTAACATGAATCAAAGTATGTTGCAATATAAACGATTAAATAAATACAATTGATGTAGATTCACGATTCTGTAAATTGATGATAAGAGCGAGCAAAGGTATATGGAGTAGGATCAAGTAAGGAGATGAAGGGGGTAGGGGAAAGGATCCAAGGAAGGGATGATATGATAGACAGTTAAGGTTTCGGGGATGGATAAGCATGTTTCAGACGTTTCTTGTAGGTTGTCAGACAGGATGCACTTTTCTCGTGGAGTAGTAGTTATTTCTTTAGTCGGGCAGTTTGGATACAAGACATGCTTTGCAATTAATCTAAAATAACATACTCACACAGATATCCCATAATAATAAAGGAATATTGAACTTATCAAATTACACAATTATAACTAACAAATGACGATTTTTTTTCCTGAGAGTTATAAGAGGAAAATTTTCATCCATCATTTTCATAATTCGCTCATCTAAAAACAGCATTTGAGTAAGTAGGATTGTTATGTGTACAGATTCTATGTGTTGATTTTTCCATTTCTGATCCTTTCTTCCCGAGACTTTTTTTTTAAGTCGTGTTCCTACGGAAGGATAAAACTAAGATAGAGATTGAAATTAAAAATGCTTTAATGATATCACATCGTAGATAAGAAAAATATGGAAGTCTGGGTATTTACAGGGCTTCTAACCTGTCTGTCATAGACTGGTTTAATTATAACACTTTATACACGTGTAATATTTACACTCTATTATTTATTATTTAAGTTACAAAAAAAATTGTAGTGTAGTTATCAATCATGGGTAGAATTGTGATACGCGTGTATAAAGTAATCATATACGACGGATCGTAAGCCTTGTAAACACCCAGCATACCATATTCTTGATCTATGTTCAAATGCCAATACAAAAGTAACTTCTAAGTGGAGAAACGCATATTTGTGAACAAGGATTTGGACACACTCACAGTATTGTTTATAATTTCTTGAATGTTTTTCGCAGATACTTTGTGGCACATTTTATCTTTACAAAAAAAATAAATTTTGTTTTTAACCATTTTTTTACTTCATGTTTAACCCTGACGATGACAAGGTTCTTGTTAAAAACAAAGTTGTTTTGTGTTATTTATAATTTGTTGTAAGTAAAAAAGCTTGTTTATTATATGTTATGCTATAACAGCGCTCGAGAATTAACTAATTTAAAAATAAGTCGGCTAAATCCTGTTTTAGGCGATGAATAAAATAAACCACTTAAATATTTAAGTATCCCTTTGCTCTTTATGCTCCATCGGCGTGGCGGTGATTAAGTTTCGACTAAGGTAATGTGATCATTCCTGGCACTTAGCTTTTATCTTTTATCGTTTCCTATTGTCAATGTTCACCTCTGACCGGGCAGAAGACGCCAATAATGTGGCTATGAATGGATAACGCTAAAACGTTTATCTGAAATGCATATCATTAATGAAAATGGGTACCTACCTTAAATTCCAAACTAAATTTTGATCTTAATAAAAGATTCAATCAGACTTTATTTGAAATAACATATATTTTCTCATTTCATTAATTGATTCAGCTGTCGTTTTGTGGTAAAATCTATCCATTTTTATTTTAAGTTTTACTTAATAAATAATACTAATTTTAAACACACAACTCAATGTTTGGTCAATAACATCACATACATTTTGCCAATTTTGAACGTAATGGCTTCTACAATTTCATTAATTGATTCGGCAGTCACTTTGTGGTAAAATCTATCCATTTTTAATTTTAGTTTTACTTAGTTTATTTTTAAAATTCAATAGTGGTATTTACTAAGTAAAACTCAAATTAAAAAGAATATATTTTCTATAATTGAATTTAGGTTTGAATTTAAATCACGTATCAGGCTATATTAAGTTCGAAAAAAATAGTTAAAAAATATGTTTCACATTTTAAATTATTATATTCGGTCTTATTTAAGCTTTTGTTTGAACATATTATGTACATATAACTAACTTTAATAAATAATCAAAATATATTAAATAACCCAGAAGCTTTATATTTAAGTATAAGCATTTAATTAGGGTTATAACTAGTTTAACATTTTTATATATTATAATTGTCAACTTATTATAATTGTTAGTAAACTTCTGTTACTGTAAAATACATTAACAATAAATAATAACTGAATTGTTTTTGATTTATGCTATAATTATTTGTAATTAAATATTGTAAGATAAACTTCACAAAATAGATAGTTAAGTTTCGATTTATACTTAAAATATAAAACATGGACTTAGCCAAGCTTAAAAATTACCTTATGACTTGTGTGCTGGACAAAAATATCAAAGAATGTTTTGAAATAAGGATATGTATAAAGAAGCTAATACTACCATCACGCCCTTTTCTCACGGGATAGGCAGAGAGGATGGAATGCCACACTCGTATGCTCTGACATACACTCCTAGCTTCTTTCCCATCCATACATCTAGTCATACATGCCCTACGCTTACGTTAACTGTTGACTTTTGAATAAGAAATTATAATATTATTTTGTCCGCCTTCGTAGTGTAATGGTCAGCACACTCGGCTACCGTTCTGGAGGTCCCGGGTTCGATTCCCAGGGGGGTCAAATAAATATAAGTGATTTTTTCACTCTAATATTTATTCCATATTACCCTAGACTGGTACCTGAAGCGGGGGGCTGATCACCTTTCCTTCATGTGTTAACGATCAAGATAACACTACGTTTATATGATGCAGTGTCCTATGCATCATTGGGGTGCGGATAAGGGTTTGAAATGAAATGAAAATATTACAAGTTCCACAACTAAAATAAAATACTAATTAAAATTATTTACTATATGAACAGTAAAAACTTACGCTTTCTTTTTGTTCCTGAAGTAGAGATAAGTAGGCTGGTCGGTCCTGAAGATGAATCTTACACAACTGACGTTGTGTAGATCGGCGATAGCGTCATCTACTACTTGACGTTGAGCGGGGCTGAATTCGTCATCCTTGAAGTCATAGAAGACGACTTTATTCGGCCACGTCTGACTTTCAGACAGAACAAGGTTTTTATACTTATTGTTGTCCTCTGTGTAATCCTGAAAAATACACACATTTCTACACATACTCGTTCTTTTTTTAAAACATAAGAATTAAAGGACATGTCGCTTAAAATTTTTTAATAACACACTTTAAGTGTGGTAGGCATGGTTTATGTGTCTATATGGAAAGTACGTTACTGATTGTAAAAAAATACTTATCCACAAATCTGGGTTTTCTCTGCATAGCAGTTATTTTGACATTAAAAAAAACTGGTCAAGTCATGAGCTACATAAAAAAATGAGAATTATGTTTTCAGGCGTTTCTCGCATTTCTACTGCATTAAGTCTACTTTCATCCTTCTTTTGCGAACTCCATGCTTCATTTCCATACATTAGGGTTGGAACTAGGACTCCATTGTAAACTGCTAGTTTAGCTCTCGCTCATAGGATTTTATTAGCTTTAACTGAATTTTATGCACCATTCACTCTGTTCCTAGCATTCACTCTCCTTTCCTTAGCATTATCAATATTTTCATCCATAGAAAACATCGTCACACCCCTTATCCGCACTCCAATAGTGCATAGGGCACTGTATCATATAAACGCAGTGTTATCTTGATCGTTAACTCACGAAGGAAAGGTGATCAGCCCTCCGCTTCAAGTACCAGTCCAGGGTAATATTGAAGAAATATTAGAGTGAAAAAATCACTTATATTTATTTGATCTCAGCCCTGGGAATCAAACCCGGGACCTCCAGAACGGTAGCCGAGCGTGCCAACCATTACACTACGGGATGAACAGAATACATACTTCCCAAATATACGAAAACATCTACCTGTTCCAAAATGCCCCATTTACTACTATTTTACATCTAGATGACTTTGGTTTGTCTCGATATCAAGTTATCTTGATGACAAAAAACATAATAGCAACAATATCAGTATGTACCTATCTACCTTCCAATCCAAAATGATAATATAGTTGAACAAACGTTTTTCTTTAGACGCACAAATATGTATAAAGTGTTTCAAAACAAAATGGTTCCTTAGTTGACTTTGGAATGTCATTAATAAATCTGATCAAGTAGCTCTTAAAACGTCAATCCGTTTAAAACAAAAAGAGATAAAAAGAAAACTTTATCTCAGTTCGTCCTTAGATTTTTTTCTTCAATTTATAATGAAAAAGCAGGTCATTTGTTATTCAATGTTAAATGGGTCACAGACGCGGGTAAAACGATTAGACGGAAGGTATGCATTTTTTATCATTTTTTATTATTTAAAATGGCCAAGACCCTTTTTAATATACTTACATGGAAGATGCTTTCATTATTGAATGAGGTATTTCTTCTATTGTGGAATATGCAAGTCAAAAATTCTTTATGTATGTATTTTATATGCTTAGCCACCTTCCATATTTATCATTGAAGGATGTTTATTAAAATGACCTACTATTTGGGCTAAAAAATTTCATTTATTAATCATGATCTTTTTTTGCGAACATTTTTTAAACCCTTATCCGCACCCCTATGGTGCATAGGTTACTGCATTATATAAACGCAGTGTTATCTTGATCGTTAACATACGAATAAAAGGTAATCAGCCCTCCGCTTCAGGTACCAGTCCAGGGAATGGAATAAATATTAGAGTGAAAAAATCACTTATATTTATTTGACCCCCCTTGGGTATCAAACTCTATCCAATCCAAACCCTCACTGTACCATATAAACGCAGTGTTACCTTGATCGTTAACCTATGAAGGAAAGGTGATCAGCCCTCCGCTTCAAGTACCTGTCCAGGGTAATATTGAATAAATATTAGAGTGAAAAAATCACTTATATTTATTTGACCCTCCCTGGGAATCAAACTCGGGACCTCCAGAACGATAGCCGAGCGTGTTGACCATTACACCACGGAGGCGGACATAATCATGATCTTTTTTGCGAATGTAAATAATTTACGAAATTATATTTAATTCTTAATCATGACAAGAGTTTGCTACTTAATAATGCAGGTATTTGCAAATCTATAAAGCTTTATTTTATCTTTAAATGCATCCATGTTCTGTTAAAAGATATAATAAAATATTTTCATGTTTTAACTAAAATACTGTAGTTGTATGTCCCTGTCTTGATATAATTAAAATTCGTCTAATAAATTTCGTCATTTGTCCATTTCTGTAAACTTATTTGCTATTCTGAATAATTTTATTTCTGTATAAATGTTTTGATATATAAATAATAATAAAAAAGTGCACAACATGGTCAGTAGATTTGCTGTTGAGGAAAGTAATGCAGAGATTATTACATTTCAGTAAATAAAACAGACGTAATTAGCTAAATTGATAATAAACGTAATACATACTTATGTGCAGATGACTACCAAATAATAAAACATTAAAAAATAATAGTATTTTCTAAATTTTATATAATTCATGTCGGCATTTTCACTAAACACTTGTATAAAGAATTAAATATTTCTTGTACTATGGAAATTGAATTCCAAATTTTTTGTTTTGTTTTAATACTTATTATATTTTGTGTTTTTCATTAAATTTAACACCAAGAGGTATCGAACTATTTGTTGCTCGCTTTTCGATGGCGTTAACGTCGTTTTCATGGTTCCCAATTTTCATAATGTTTTAATATGTCACTTTTCAATTTTGCTTTACTTAAAAATTCGTAAAATATGCTCATCTATTGATCAAAATGTCTTAAAATTGTCACCCGACGTACTTGAAACTTTTCCATATTTTGCGATATTGCCCACATAGGGAATTACATAAATTGTAAATAAACAATCTGTATACTATTGACAATAAGGATATACTCATATACTCTTAAGTACTTCATATGATGTTTAGTTATTTAGGTTTTGATTTGTGATTGTAACAAATGGTATTAATGGCACATTGTTGTGCATTTGATCCCGCCGCATGGAGCATAATTTCCACTCCGATAAAATAAGACTCATCTATGTATAGTGATATGATATAACACTTTATAATACAGTATAATGCATATTGTTAGGAGGGCCTTGTACCTTCCAGGTACCGGACAAAGGTGCCAAAAGATTAATGAATAGTAATTCGTCTCACCGTCGAGTTGAGAATGTGTTCATCACCGAGAATTATATCCCCTTCGAAGTACTCGCCCTCCTCGCCGACGTCATCCTCTTCCTCTCCGCTTCCTTCGGCTTCTCCGGCATCATCAATCATTAATTTATCGCCTATCTCGGCTCGGGGCGCGTCCAGTCCGCCGATACACTTATCACAATATTGAACAAAATTGGTCCTATTTTTGGGATCCACCGGCATGGCCGCAGCGAGGCCGGACACTAGCACCAAGCACAGCGGGTATAATGCGTTTACACTTCGACGCTTTTTGTACGGCATTTTGTAGCGCTTAATCACTTTGTTTTTGAGTTAGGTCTGTTTCGACATTTCGAATGGTTCAGTTTCTTCGGAGCCGACTCCTTTCGCGGATAAGAGGAGAGCTCCGCGAGGCAAAGCGACTACCGGAACACGAACTGGCGACTGTGGCTCGCTTATCTTCCGATGGATTCCACGACTTGAAGAGAGCCGACCAATATAATAGAAGCTAATGGGGTCAGACTCTCGAGAGAGGCGACCGGACATCTTGGCGTACGAAATCCTGTTTTTCATTTATATCAAATTTGGTATGATACTAGGTTAAAAAAAAACTCGCCGGACGACATAGCGCCGTGATATGCATACGTTTGCTGGATTCCTAACCTGTCCGTCATAAACTCGGAGGTTCGAGGTGACGCTGTTGCGGTAAAACTTTATAGGTCCTCAACCTGACGGAAGGTTTATTCAATACAATCTATGAGGCATAAAACACAAAACACGTCAACATCAACAAACATGTTTTCCCATGCGTTAAAACACCGTTTGCCTATAATATACGTAACTATATAATAGTTAATATTCCATATCTAACACATAAACGCAATCGACAACTACTGCCTACTTGACTGAGAACAACAACAATGTATGACTGATTATGACAATTTCTTAATACAGTAAGTTTATTAAAAAACGGAAATAAAAACACAGTAGGC
Source organism: Brachycentrus maculatus (assembly GCF_059751285.1). Lineage (NCBI taxonomy): Eukaryota > Metazoa > Arthropoda > Insecta > Trichoptera > Brachycentridae > Brachycentrus > Brachycentrus maculatus. The sequence goes on from NW_028281221.1 coordinate 153,719, forward strand.
AAGTGATTGACATTACAATATATGTACATATTTGTTTTAGAACTATCGTTTCAAAATTCAATTAAATGAAAAAGTATTTATTAATTATCATCATTATCAAATAAAACAAAACAATTTCAATGAAAACGTACCTACTTCAATATAAAATTGGGTACCTGCATCAAAATTATTTTTTTTAAATCTCAGTCTCTCAATCTCAGTCTCGCTAGCGACTTGCTTCTTTTTATTCGAGACGTATTATAAAATTTTATGGCCTCCGTATAAATTTATTATCATATTCGATTCCATTAAATCACCATTATTGAGAGGTTTGCAGTATTTATTTTGGCAAATTATTTATTGTTTGTTTTGTAAAGTTCAGTGACACTATAAAAGCTTGGTTTTTATTCATTATTTTAGGTAGAAGGAATAGATATGCACGAATTGATCCAAATTACCTACTTTACTTCCTTATTTGCGAATCATAAAATTTAAAATATATAATTAAAATTAATTTCTATTTGGTTTAGTTTCAAAGGTTATTAAATACTTGAAGATACTTATCTTAATCACACATATAATCGTACTATGTTTTTTCCCCAATTCATTCACAGTGAAGCGCTCTTGAGGTAGTATTTTACGAAAATGGCGCTATATAAAAAATGAAATTGATTATTTTTACTATAAGTATATTTATATTTATAACTCAGATAAAAATGAACACTTTGAAATCCTGAATACATTTATATTTTGCCTAAAAAATTACAAGCGAATACAAATTTAAAACTAATTTTACTATAAAATTCATACTACTACGTTTTGTAATATACAGTATACAGTTCTCAAAATTACTACAGTACTTATGATATTTTATATAAGCGCCCTTGAGGTAGTTTTTTTACGAAAATGGCGCCACATAAATCATCCAAGATTATTATTATTATTATTTTTAATTGATTTTTGTTCATACAGTGACTCCATACTTATATGTATACATACATACAGTTTAACGATTGCTCCCAATTACGACCGTTTTCGCATGCCCGCTAAAAGAACATACATACATACATTCTTCGTTTCCTATATGAGAACATTTATAAGAAGCATTTCAACTTTTAAAGTGTTACAACAAATATGTTGACCCATATTAAAGAAATTTACTATAGTATATGACAATTTTTAAAATTTGTGAAATTTCAAAAGAAAACAGTTTTTATCGAAGTGAAACTTCTTTGACGGTGATTCGATAATCGATAATTGTATTAATCACGTTTTTAGGCATATTTCGTTACATGAGAGAGAAGACACATATAACGTAGAGAGAAGGAGAAAGACCTAATGATATATGGATAATATTTGAATATTTAAAGAAAAATATCTGATTAAGTTATTATTTTTTGACATCTCAACAAAGATGAAGAAGAATATGGAAGTCTGGTCACATACAGGGCTTACAACCGCTATAGGCTGGTTTAAGTGATCACTTTACACACGTGTAACATATTAACAACAATATTGTAACATTCACCTATTCTACCCATGATTGACAACCGCACTATTCGAATTCTTGAAACTTCTAGATATATTGATCAAACTCGAAACACAGTGCTTGACTTCACTAGAGATATCTATGGTGGGATGAGGAAAGTTTTTATATTAAGCAGAAACTCTTTCATTTTTATGTGAGGTCCGAATCCTCATTTTTGCTATAATTTTATAAATAAGTGAATTTTTATTATAATTTCATGTTTCTTGATTTCAAATTAATTTTATCAAAGTCTTTTATATCAACGTATGCATAATATACATATAATGTACAATACTTGCAGAGAGTTGCCGTCTTTTGTCACGCATCCTTTAATAATTGTGCAGTCAGTAGCTAGTGGCTAGGTTGGTCGTGAATAAATCTAAACAGCTCTCACCTAGAAACGTATTGCCCTGGTTCTAAAAAAACAGTTTCCCATTACTGCACGTACATATGTGTGCATTAACATATGCACACCACTGTCACTTATCTGATTAATTACAAATACCGGCGATGTATGCGGATTGTCGATTATAAATAATTATATGCATATAACATTTTATTATAAAAATATAATACAAGCATAATTCACATATCGCTCACTCCTTTCAAGAACGTCATAAATCAAAAAACATGATTTTTCAGGAGAACGTTTTTAAAGTTCAAAATTAGAATGCAATGTATTAAAAATAAATATCAAGCTACTTATTGAACTTTTTACTGTGCAACAGATCTTTTTAGGTAAAACCTGAAGGTTTTTTCTCCATTTGAAAAATATTTAGTATCTTTCAAAAAAAAATTTTAAAATACATTTTCTTCAAAATGCAAAAACAACACTTTCTGCCTGTAGCAGGTAAATATTAAGATAAAAATATGCCTCTTTTGCTGGGATAAAGTACAATTTCTGGGCATTCTGAAAACACGCACAACTGAAAATTGACGATTTTTGATTTATGACGTTCTTGAAAGGAGTGAGCGATATGTAATATTCCCGATGAGAAATTTCCATTTCTCATTTTGGAACATGGGATTAAGATTAACATGACTGAAACATATCTCAGATTGAATGCCAAAGGACCACAATGCAAAAAAATAAATTCTTTATTCTAAAAATGGTATAGTCGTCAACATTTTCATATTCGAAAAAGACACCCATGACATATTTTTGCGTTGTTGCCCTTTGGCATTAAACCAGCGATATATAAGAAGTTTTAAAAAAATGAAAAAAAAATAACAAATCATTTTTTACAGCGTACAAGAAAACTTAATGGGGACATATTAATGCTAATTTTAAATATATGTTTGATGAAATAAATTAATAAACGATTTAGAAAAAACAGAATCGTCGTGTCTATTTAAATATTGAACAATAGATAAAGGTAGACGAAGTTGCGGCAAAACGTTGTACCTACGATAGATGTTGGAATGGTGATATAAGGAAATAATGTAAGGCTGGTATAAGCATTATCGATAATATTAAAAAAGGTGTGTCGATATGGTTTGGGTGTGTGAATCGAGTAAGTCAAAGTAAAATAGTAAAACAAATTTATGATGCGAATGTGGTTGGTAATAGAAGTAGAGGAAGACCGAGGAAAACTCAGCACAATTAAGTATTTCAAATATGTGAAAGTGGTCAGGTCATAAGTCGGAATAATCGGCGGGTATGTATGGGGAGATGATGCAAATATTGAAGAGGCGAAGACTGTTTGCGAAGACAGATTGGTGTGGCTTTCTATTCTCTCTGCCTAATCCTGCGGGGTAGCGACGTGATAGTCAATTTGTTAGTTATTTTTATAGTTTAGTCGATTGAAACACCTTTTCATAGCAAAGCCTCTCCTTACAAAAATATTCAAAAATACTTAATACAAATAATATATTTAACGTATCGGTCGTAAAATCCATTTCGCCGGATCTTTTAAAGACTTGATAAAGAAGCAGGCAAAAATCACTTATAAACAGTCAATATTTGAGAGTCGATACGTTTTAAAGTTAAAGGATATGTGTTTTGCAAATATTATACTGTGACACATTTACGGAGTGATACAAGGAACCAGTTTTGTATGGTAAAGCTAACAAATATTTGTTCTTTTCTCTGCGATGCGTTATCCAAATATCCTCGGATTTGTTTGTTCACTCCGTACAAAATGGTCGCCTTTTAAATACACAATGTTTCCTTGAGCTTTATTCGTTTAAAATTAATTGTTATTTGAATAACAGTTGAAATTTTGAAAAAAAAAAATCAAACAATAACTTCACTGTTACCTGAAAAGAACAATTCTTATTTGTGTAAATATATAATATATTTAATATTATTTTTTGACATCTCATCAAAGATGAAGAAGAATATGGAAGTCTGGGCATTTACGGGGCTTACGACCGTCATAGGCTGGTTTAAGTGATCACTTTACACACGTGTAACATTCACCAATTCTACCCATTATTGACAACCACACTACTCAAATTCTTGGAAGTTCTATATATATGAACCAATTTAGAAACTTTGTTCTTGAATCACTAGAACTTCACTAGAGACATCTATTGGTGAGATGTAAAGAAGCTTTTTTATTAAGCAGAAACTCTTATATTAGTATGTGAGATCCGAATTCCGGATTATAATCACACACATGAGAAACGCCAGAAAATACCATTTTCATTTTTATTATCAAGCTTATAATTTGACCAGATAATTTATTTACAACATTTTGAGTGTGTCCAAATACTTGTTCACAAACTTAGTATAGAACTTCCAAGAATTTGAGTAGTGTGGTTGTCAATAATGGGTAGAATTGGTGAATGTTACACGTGTGTAAAGTGATCACTTAAACCAGCCTATGACGGTCGTAAGCCCCGTAAATGCCCAGACTTCCATATTCTTCTTCATCTTTGATGAGATGTCAAAAAATAATATGAAAATGACTCCTGTAATTGGAGATAATCCAGATTTTGTGAACAAGTATTTGGACACACTCAAAATGTTGTAATATATTTAACTTTGGATTACGTCACGATGTCAGAAAATCATGATTTATTTACTTTTTATACATGTAGTATCAATAGCACAAGTCGCACCGTCTTCATAAAATTGTAAAGGCTATACAAATTGTCTTGATCAATCTAATATAATAAAAACAAACTGCGTGTTTTGTCTTTAAAATATTATAGTACGATGTATTCTTAAACTGTGATATGCATTCCTTTAGACCACAGGTTCCCAGACATTTTTAGCCTGGAGCCTAGTAAAATATCTTGTCAAAAAAGAAAAGGAAATCGCCTGACTATCCCCTCATAGAATGAGGAACGGAATACACTTTTAAAAAGACTGCTTAAAATAATAGTAATTCCAGACTTCTAACGTATTGTATTAATATTAAATAAAATAATTAAAAGTCAGATTATATAATTATTTTGTAAAGTACAATTATAACACACTTACGACGTTAATTTTCGTTAAAATTTTTTATTTACATCTGGACATATCACAATTACAAGAATATTAATTTTTTTAGATAAGTATACATATTTCTATTATATTTGTCTGGAAAATTTTTACTGAGAGCCCATGTTTATACACACAAGCATTTATATGTTTAAAACGTTATTAAAGGCGTATTTCACACATGCCCCCTATTACCATTAAACTTACAGCCATACACATTTGTAATTTATTTTCAAAAACGGTTCCGATGTATATTAAATATTGTATGAAGTTAACTTAAATAATAAAAATATGTAATATGTAGAAATAGTGTAATATGGCATCAATGATGCTTATTGTACAAAATAAAAATATAATGACATTTCTACCATCAATAACCATTAAAATAGGAATAAAATACTTTTAAAATAACTGTTTTTTTATTTATCTACCTCCAAACAAAACATTTGAAACATATCATTAAATTCACATTTAATGTTTCATAAAAAATATTTGAGTGCGATAGTATTAAAAAAGGTAGGTATCAATAAAGTTAATATGTACCAAAATGTATCGTAATGTAGATATTTTTATGGCTATTTTATATTATGGTATTTGAGAAACATTAAGAAATGTACGTACTAACATTGTTTTAAAGTTCAAACATCTCAATGTTGTGTGGATTATGGATCTTTGGCGAGATTCCCACACGGTGGATACTGTAACAACGCCTTGTAATGGCTTACATATTATGTAAGAGAGGAATTTGTGGTTAGTTACTGCGCAAAAACTAATTATGTTTCTGCGTGGAGCTACCTTAGCAGAAATATTTAAATTCTGTAACATATGCGGCTTGTAATATTTATTTACTCAGTTAGCAAAAGATTATTGCAATTACCACAAGTAAATGCATCCATCTTCGCGGTGCGGTGGTTAGCACATTGGGCTAAAATGATTACAATAGGGGTGTCTGACCTTTATCTTCCAGAGGTTTCCTTAAAATTTCATGCAAAGAGTTTAATTTTAAGAAATATAAGATTTTTTTTACATCTACATTCCATTCAAATAAGCTTATATCAAATTTAAAAATAATTACAATATTACCTGTTAGTATCTTTTTGTCGTTGTAGATAGTATTTTTTCTAGGTTGATATACCATAGCGAGTTAGTTTTTCTACGAATTGTTAGAACATTTCAAATCTAGATCGCTTTATATTTTCGCCGCTATCAGTTGCCTTTTGTTATACAATGCGCTTACTTGGCACCACACCACGCATTCAAATAAATCTGGTTTGCATTAATTCTAATTATATTCTCGACTAGCTAGTTCTTTTTATCGGGTTTTACCACTCAATATTTATAAATTTATTTTAGTATTAAAATGACGCCATGTTACATATTTTTAGCGTGCTGGGTGCCCCATTCCCTTACCTCCGTCTTTTCTTTCTACGTTGGCCCAGTTTTATTACAGAAAATAGACAAAATTGATTTAATCTTCGAAATTGCTACCAGGAAAACAGGAGTCATGAAGGGGGTGGCACCCCCTTAGTTTCGGTAGTACCCAAGCCTCATCCAAATCGCAGTAATGATCTGAAACGGAAACATCGCGTGCAACAGGAGATTTAACATTTTAATAGCCACACTATTGACCGGATGTCAGCGAGCGCTGGAGTAAAAATGCCTGCTAAATTTTAAGAATTCAGTCAAAAAGGACAAAGAAAATAGTAATAAAATTTTCACTCATTTTAATGTAGCAGCGCACGTTTTCTTAAAACTTTCTTCCGTGAGTATCCGTTTTAATTTACTAGGATTTAAAGTGTTATACCGTTTTAATTACCTACGCTGTATTTGAAAATTAAAACAAAACCTTACGTTCTCAATTACAATTTTAAATTTCAAAATATATCAACATTTATTTATGGTTATTATTTTGTGTCGAAAATTAAATACGAAAATTGTGTTTCTTTTTTATTAAAAATAATATTTATTTTATATTATTTCTTGTCATCTCATCAAAAATGAAGAAGAATATGGAACTCTGGCCATTTATGGGGCTTACGACCGTCATAGGCTGGTTAAACTAATCACTTTACACAAGACTAACATTCACCAATTCTACTCATGATTAACAACAACACTACTCAAATTCTTGGAACTTTTATTGTTCACAATTCGAAACATAGTAGGTACTTGAATCACTAGAATTTCTCTAGAGACGTGTATGGTGAGATGAAAGAAACTTTTTTTAGCAAAAACTCTTTCATTTGTATGTCAGTATTCGGACACACTCATAATGTTGTAATATTTATTTTGATATTGCAAATCTGATCATTGAAGTCATTTGCCAAATTATTTAATATTAATTCTTGCATGGTAATTATTTACGTCAATAGCCCCCGGCCATTGTATTACAATACTAAACCTTTTAAAACTGGACAAAATTTATGAATTTATTTTCTTTTGATAAATAAATTCTTGATAGGTAGTGAGTAATCTTATCACACCCTAATTTCGCCGCTCGAATACTTTAACGAGGATTAGGAAAACAATTAAGGTTATCCGCTTAATTTGAAAAAAAATAATCTTAGGTAACCTATTTTCCGAGTCACGAATAAAACTTTTGTAAGAAAATATTTTTGTATTTGTTGTAAATAGTAGTTATAATATGGAATTAACTCGATATTTATACCCGATCGTACCCTCAAATAGAATACTAATACATTTAATATTAGAAAAGGCAGTTTCAAAACTATTTATTACTTTTTGGAGATCAAATTCATGATAATATGTTGTTATAGTTTTATTTCTTCAAGTTCAAAAGTTACATATTAAATTACACACACATATCACAAGGAAGCACCTACCACAAAGCACACAAAACACAATCGTAACGTACATAGAATCAAAAGATCTAAAACACAGAAACAAGTCAAACAAAATCACATATTTCTTTTGGTCAAAAGAACTTGGATTATTATGGAATAACCGGCTTTCATTATCCATAAAGTCATTCAATAACGGAACTATGTTTAAAAGAGCTATTTGAATGGAGCTATTTTATTTTTAAATGGATATACAGTAGCAAGCAGTGAAATCTTTCCAGGCAGAAATTATCAGTTTTTTTATTGTTGCGATTTCTTGATAGCTTTTTAGTAAAAAATATTGGGCAACGATTAAAAATGGTTAATTGGTAGATTGTCTGATTTTTTCATACAAAAATGAAAAATGAGCATTTTTCATTTTTGTAGGAAAAAATCTACAAATCAACAATTAAACTTTAAAAAAATTGATCCTTAAATTGCCTCTTTTTTTGGTAAATCATCTTTAAACAGTGTTGCTTAATAATTTTTACTGAAAAGCTATCAAAAAATTACAACAATAAGAAATATTATTTTAAAAAAACTGATAATTTCTGACTTCAAAGATTTCACTGCTTGCTGCTGTATGTATACGTAAAAACGACATTTAATTACAAAGTGTCATATCCAGAATAAGAGTAATTATTCATGCAACCTGCCTATACAATATTAAATTATTCATATTAAAGAGTGCGTTTTTTATGTTATACTAGCTATTTTCGATTTTTATTGAACTTATAAACGTAAAACGGCATGCTGTTACCATCGTGCGTATAATAACAGGCCTACCCTTAGAACATAATGCTACATCAAGACACCAAAGTTATATAATCAACACTCCGTTGTGATACAAAGTTGCATTCAAAGCTGTTTTAGGATCAAAGATAATTGAATACCCCTTGACATTTCAATGTTACTTATTGTTCTCTCGGTCATATCTGTGCAAAATCATATAACTGTATGTGGAAAAGGTAATTTAATAAAAATCCATATTGATCATAAAATAGTAACGTATGAAAATAAAATAATGTTAAAATAAATCAATTTATGAATTAAATTAATTTGGATGGAAAATTAAATAATACAATGCAAAGAAAAGAAATGATTAAAAAAATTAACCCTAAAGGATTTTAAAACTTTTCAAAACAACAAGTAATATAGAGATTTAAAAAAAAACATGTATTTTTGATAAAATAAAGAGCGATGCGATATACAGTATTTGGTAAGTTACAAACATGAATACACATTTTTCTTTCAATTGCAACTTTGTATTGACACCTATTTAACTTTTGACATAATTCATTGTCTCAGCATACCAGGAAATGAGGATACACAAGAGATTGGAAAACATCTTCTGTCTTCAGGTATACAACATAGTACAACTAAAGTGGCAATCTCTCTTGTTTATTACACAGCCGTAGATATAATACATTACACATCATTACGGCTCGGTCAGTAAAGCGGATGATTTTGTGACCTCTGCCAGAGCACCCGCGGGAATTGTTTGGTATTTGCTCTTTGGCTTATCTTGACCCTCAGCTCATGCTGCGACCCTGGTAACAAACACTATCCATTGTAGTGCCCGTCGTATTTTTTCTCCTTTGATCTTGAGTTATATAACAAATTATAATTACTATTGTTGGTCATTCAAGCGATGCACTAATGATATTTAATTTTTTATTGATGTGGAAATTTCTCTAGTATTATATATAAATTAATAATAGTGAAATCAAATAAAAGTATGGAAATTTAACATTATCGCCTCTTGGCTGGAAACAGGTGTTTCTATGTCTGTAGAGAGCCATATGGGTATAAAAGTTCTTCTTCTTTTTCTTCTAAAACATAACTTTCTCCAAAATTTTCTGGCTCTTTTTTCTACACCGTCAGCAAAACTATAACTACGCTAAACTTTTAACGGAGTTTGGGTTTTGTCCCACAATTTTTTTTTATGGATTTCGACCTAAGCACGAGGACCTTTATATGAGTCCTTGGCAGCTGTACCTATTGCACGCCCCTTAGGATAGCTCTGGATGTAAAACATGGTGTCCAACCTAAAATAAAAACCCTAAAACTAGCAATCTTTGAGCGGAAAAAACTATTAGACAAAATATAGATATTTGGATGGAAAATGATGGAAAATGAAACTATTATAAGATTCTGGTAGTAAGATACGAAGGGTACGGTAGGTAGGATACGTATGAAGAATTTAGGATGAATGCATTTCAGGGTTCCCTAAGGGAAGAGACCCAGAGGTAGACCTAGACTGCATGGAAGTAGACTGGAGTATGTCAGGAAGGAGTGGGTCTCGAGATGGACGAAGAGAAATAGAAGCCTCTGGGGAACAATTGTGGAGAAGATTCTGAAATGTAGTCATTTTAAATATATGGGTTGAAAATTGTAAGTTTATTAGTAAGCATTTTTATGGGATGAGGATATCGTAGTCATACAGGAGAAAGTGATCAAGTGCATTTTTTACAAAAAACGTGATCATTGACTATTTGGTATCTTACTAGCTTAATATTGCCCTGATAAAATCCCTAAGGATTTTAAACTTGGAAGTATAATATATTTAGTCCTTGAAAATGACTAACTCCATTGATGTTTATTTTCTTGCCAAGCAAAAGAGACCTAAATGGCTCTTCTGAACATTTTACGTTTTGGTAGTTGGTCAATTTCTCTTGTACGACTACGATATACAAAATAGTGTAAAATATCATGAATATATATTTTTAAATGTTTTAAAAATTAAACGCTTGTATAATCTACTTATTGAGTTTTATTTCATTACACACGACTAGTTTCGAAAACTACAGTTGATTTTTTAAAAATTATTAACATTTCATTCCACGAAGCTAATGCCGAATAAATAAATAACATTTTTAGATGTATGAAAAGGGCGGCTACGTGGGGTATGGTGTGTGTGGTACTAGCACTAAGTAATTCTTGAGAATTTGGCGTGCATTGGACTGTAATTACCAGCAACGCAAAAAGGCGTGCAGGCATGAGCGCGGGAATGTTACTACGGCTCACAGTGGGGTATATTGGCGATCTGGGCGGCCAATATTATTTTTCGTTCTAAATCGATTCCAAATATGCCTTTTGACTAATTCATTGTATTATATGGAGATATTTTTTACTTATCAGTAAAAAAAAAAAAAAATCTTTTTTTTTTAATAAATGCAAATCGTAGTAAATAATTTAAAAAATATTAGTCCGAGAAAGATGGCCATGGTTCCTCGTCCGGACACAGTTCTTCTTCCGCTTTTAATATAAGCGATTTCTTCATTTGTTATTTTTTTTGTTTCCTTTATAAATCGTATTCTTATTGGACGACAATAACGTGGTGAAGAAGGAATTGGGTTTTGCCAAATAACCTTATTATTCAAGAAACAAATAAGTTGTAGGGGCACAAACGAACTCTGAAATATGTATGCATCGGAGTCTGCATCATTTAAAAACGTTTGTTTATATTGAGCTTGTTGTGCTCCATCACAACCCCACTTGCACATTTAAACTAATGTTTCTCTTTCTTTTTTATTTAAATTTTGTAAACATTCTTCTAAATGTATCAATAGTCGCGTGGTAGTGTAATCCATTAAACTCTGTAGGTTTACTTCGGCACAAGTTTCAGTTACTCTGTAAGCTTTCTTAGCAGGGTAACACTCGAGTTTTGCTTTTTGTAAGATACTGTAACACGGGTATAGTTTTTTTATGAGAACTCCTTACTATTTCATATTGCCTTCTCGAAAGATCGGCTTCAACAAAAATAGATAAAGCCTGTGATGGAGTCAATTGCGTTATCCGGGTATTTTTTTGCTGGCAACGAGAATACGCTTTCTTATATTTGGTAGCACGCTTAGGTGTACAGATAATTTCTTTCAACACCAAAGAAGCATCTCTCATCCCGCTTTCTCCTAACTTTGACCGAGTAGCATGGGTGAGCACATTTAATTCAATATGCTTGCGCAAATCTTCAGTTTTCCTTCTTTTGCTTCTCTGACTTGATTCACCAAACGACTTTGATGGTCGTCCTGATCGATTCATTACCCAAGGAATTGTAAAAGTTCCGTCAAGCCAATTTTCATTTTTTATCAAGAAAGTTTCCTCCTTTCTGAGTGCATTAGTCTATCTTCGTTTCATTTCAGACTTGAAATGCGAAAAATCGTTTTTAATTTTCATTGCACACTCGTCAGAAAAATTATCTAATTGTAAAAGGTACTTTTGCAAGCATTCTAATTTTTCATTAATTTTATTAGCATTTTGTTGCTGCATGATAATAAATAACTGTTTTCTAGTCATTATTCTAACATCTACTGGTCCTAAAATAAAAATGTAACAATTTAAAGATAAAAAACTGTACGTAGTTCAGTTTTCATTATTGTGCTGACTCATCTTAAAAGAGCGATTTCTTGCAAAAGAGCCAAATTCTGCAATAAAAATTTCAATTTATATAAAGAAAGAGGGCTAAGCTATTTGATACAATCAAAATTATAGCCGGATAACACTCGGAAGCACAACTAAATATCCTTTATTTAAAAAAAAAATGAAGGAAAAATCCATTTAAAGGCACTTATTTAAATTAGTTTTTTTTAGTAAATATGTTAGCTATTGCAACTTAAATCTATGTACAATACACTATCTTACCTGCTTGATCAAAATCCATTATTAAATTGTATACGTGTAATACAAAAAAATAATAATAATCACTGAAATGTTTGCGTACTAAACGAACAGCGAAAGAGAAACACGTGCACTCACAATAACAACAACTTTGCGACAGACCATTAGACACGTGAGATGTGCGTGGGGGGGATACAATTATTGCATGTCATCAAAAAAATACTCTATTTCATGTTGATATATTTTTCATACACCTGCGACAATGTTTTTAAAAGTGACTTTTGGCCGCCCAGATCGCTAATATACCCCACTGTGCGGCTGTCCGATCGGCACTAACCCACCAGTGATTTGATCACCTCCGAGGGTCACATTGGGTCGCACGATGCACCGATATTGCAATAGGGATTCTATTGTTTTGCCTGCGTCCGAGGGCCCGCTATCTTAATTAATCAAATGATGATACATTATTACCCTTTCGCAAGAAGAAACTCCGGAGAACGCAACGTGTGATGTTATTAAGATAATAATTACATGGTTTTATTACTTCAATTTTATTAAAGAATTTATATATTTTATAAAATAAATAAATATTGCGATAATATTACAGAGAAAAGTATCTACAATAAAAATTCAAGTTTCAAGTTCAAAACCCTTATTTACACCCGGCGGTATATAGAGCACTGCATTATATAAAAGCAGTGCTATTTTAATCGTTGAAGGAAAGGTGATCAGCCCTCCTCTTCATGTACCAGTCCAGAGTAATATTGAATAAATATTAGAGTGAAAAAATCACTTATATTATTTGAACCCCCCCAAGGAATAGAACCCGGGATTTCCAGCCCGGTAACCGAGCGTGCTGACCATTACACTACGGAGGCGGACAAAATACATACACATAATATTTACAACATTTTGAGTTTGTCCAAATACTTGTTCACAAATCTGGATTATCTCCAATTGTAGGAGTATTTTTCATATGATTTTTTGACATCTCATCAAAGATGGCTGACGACCGTCATAGGCTGGTTTAAGTGATCACTTTACACACTAAATTATCTGGTCAAATTATAAGCTAAAATGATAAAAACGAAAATTATATTTTCTGGCGTTTCTCATGTGTGTGATTATTTTTCCAGGATTCGGACCTCACATACTAATAAAAGAGTTTCTGCTCAGTAAAAAGCTTATTTTCTTCTCACCAATGTCTGTAGTGAAGTTCTAGTGATTCAAGAACAATGTTTAAAAATTGGTTCATATATATAGAACTTCCAAGAATTTGAGAAGTGTGGTTGTCAATGATGGGTAGAATTGGTGATTGTTACTCGTGTGTAAAGTGATCACTTAAACCAGCCGTTGACGGTCGTCAGCCCCATCTTCATCTTTGATGAGGTGTCAAAAAATAATACACAATATTACTAAAATTCCTAGTCCAAAATTATAATGACAAGTCTTGAAGGATTTTAGTATAGTGTTGTGATGGTTGTGATAGTTTGTTGATGGCACAAAGATTTCTTCGACCGTTGCGAGTGGCGAGTTTACATGGGAACGGTAGTTTGATTTAACGATACCAAGTTAACATGAAGTTGGACGGGCTCTCCGTCCGTCTATCCGTGGCAAAGGCCGTGCGAAGCCAAAGTATCCTTTGAAAAGTCGATGCTGAATAGGGAATGCTTTACACGGGCAGCTAATTGAATGTGATTGAGCCTATTTACCTGTCTTGATAACAATCGCAGCAAGGGAAGACCATCACGTTCCTTCAGTGGTCGATGGGTCGATGGAAATGGGCATTCTGTATTCAACTCGAAGGTTGATTAATGGAATAAAAAATACCACTCCAATAGAAACGTTTCCCAAAGCAAGAAATAATGGAGATTTGAGGAATTTAAATATTGTTCATCGAATGGGATCTCTATCAATCATAAAAATCCAGCAGCAACATGTACCAATCATTTTATTGTATAGGTACAAATACCAAATTGTATAGAAATAAATCAAATATTTTTAACTGCAGATAGTTAGTTTAATATTTACTAAATGTACCCGACAAGGGGCTGCTACGGCTCCGTCTGATCCAATGAAATGAAAAAGAAAGCAAATATTTAAAACTTGTTTAATATCACATGTTTGTGAAGTTATGAAAATATGTATTTAAAATAAATCTTTGAAACATCTGTACGATCAAAAGATTGAAAATGCTTAATGACAGCACCTGGCAAGAAGCAAGTTGTCCCCCACGAAAAAAATTTAGTATTGCGTATGTTGCTGTTGCATTTAACAGGTGGCACCATTGCTGCAAAACAGCTGTTTTAAACGTTGTGTCAAAATTTCATAGCAATCATAGCGAACATTATTTTTTTTATTTATATAGATGAATAACTGCCATTGAAATGACAGATGCCTACAAATTTGACAAAAGCTCAATTCTTTTTATTCAAGTCAATTAAAAAATGCATCTATGGTTATTATTGTAGTTATAGTATATTGTCTTATTTCGACATTGTCCAAGAGGGTTTTTTTTCAATAGAGTCTGTCTTTAGAATTGCTTTTTAATTCGTTTATTAAATTTCTTGATCTGTGTTAATTAGTTTAATTATTTAATTTATTTTTATTATTATCATTTGATATGATTAGATTAATAATTTTAATAATAATCTAGATATTTCTACTTTTACAACCTTAAAATTAATAATGCCGTTCTCCCCAGTAAAGACATACCTACACTTATTATTTATTGTTTATGTTTGTTGGTATATATAATAATATATTTTTATTGTAATTTTTTTTGTGTTCTTTCATAGATTATATATATAAATATAAAACCCTTATCCGCACCCCAATGGTGCATAGGGCACTGCGTCATATAAACGCAGTGTTATCTTGATCGTTTACACATGAAGGAAAGGTTATCAGCCCTCCGCTTTAGGTACCAGTCCAGGGTAATATTAAATAAATATGACAGTGAAAAAATCACTTATATTTATTTTACCCCCCTTGGGAATCGAGCCCGGGACCTCCAGAACGGTAGCCGAGCGTGTTGACCATTACACTACGGAGGCGGACTTCTTAGATTAACATGTTTATAATTCATTTGTTTTATTAGAATGAATAACTTAGATCCTCGTTATTAATAATTTTCACCATCTTACCAACGGTCAAAATCGTTAAATATGAACCATTCATTGCCCGTTAAGACAATATAGCTACAGTAGAATAATCACAATTATGTTTTAATTTTATTATTGTAATATGTAAATGATGTGGTGAAGTGTAATAAATAATGGTGAAAGAAAGACTTTTATTGTAGGAGGTTATGAACCTCGTGTTATACGAAATAAGATTAACGCCGAGGCAGTTAATTTTATCTACAAATCATAATGTTAGGAATAATGTTCCCATACTGATCTGGGAATAAATTCGTTATGGGTAACTTGGGACACCTGTTGGACGAGGCGCGGGGCAGTTAACAGGGATGGTATACATCTTAATATCTACATTTGTTTTAAACACAAATAAAATATTACTAATACAAAATTTATAAAAATGAAAGCAAAACATTTAACCACACTTAATGCTTCTGAACGAGCAGTATTCGCGGTCGGCGCATGTATCGTAGTACGCCAACCCGAGCACTGCTCGCGTGTGTGGACTTGAGTGCGTTACATTAGATAAACAAACGAACGGAGCTCATCAGCTGCCAATTTACGCTTATTATTAGAATTTATTGGAAATTCTTCGATAAATGACCAATGTCATCATCTTTTTTAAAAATTATTATTGTTAGACTTGTCTTATTTTTTTAAAACATTTTTATTGCTTCTGCTTTTAAATTATGTAAACTGTTATAAAATAATAATAATAATCAGTCGAATTATTGCAGTTTCATTAAAAACATTTTTATTTATATAAAAAAAAAGTTTTTAAATTCAAATTTTAGTATACAAACAATATAACACGTCACTATGGCACTATTAATACATTTATAACTAACTTTATACTCATAAAATATTAGTTTAAAAAAATTATTGTCGCCGTTATACTAAAATCTCGGTGATTGGCAAATACTAACTCTGTTAACATTTTGTAGACATGACTGACCACAGCATTAATACTTTTGATACATATATTATAAAAATAATTGATACAATTTTTTTTCATTGTAATTAAATTTTTAGTACAATAATTCTGCAACCGACATTAATAGAAGGTATATATATATTTTTGGTTGGTTGGAAAATATTGCTTCTTAGCAATAAGCCAATTAACATATATTCTGTACAAGAAGTACAATAAATGTTCGATAAGTTCGGAGATGTCTCTAGTGAAGTTCTAGTGATTCAAGAACAATATTTCAAAATGGGTTTATATATATTGAGCTTCCATGAATTTGAGTAGTGTGGTTGTCAACAAAAGGTAGAATTAGTGAATGTTATACGTGTGTAAAGTGATAACCTAAACCAGCCTATGACGGTCATCAGGCCCGTAAATGCCTAGACTTCCATATTCTTCTTTATCTTTGTTGAGATGTCTAAAAATATTGTGAAAAATACTCCTATAATTGGAGATAATCCAGATATGTAAACAAGTATTTTGACACACTTAAAATGTTCAATAAATATACACCCGTAAGGTTAGATGGCATTAAAATTTAATCTGTATTAAACGTTGAAATCTATTCACAGTTCACACTCCATTGAATAACATGATACTTTTTCTCTATAAAAAATAACATTTTATGAACGTTAACTTAAGTAAATAAGTATCATATTTCAGCCCTGTAACCTAGAACCCTAGAAATTCAAATCGCCCTGGGTCTTTTGGGATTAGTAATATGTTAGGGCGCAGAATATATCTCGAGACCATTCAAATCCTGTCAGGACTAATGGTTGGGCCCCATCCGAAGAAGAATGACACCCAAATCGATAGGGGACGATAAATTATTATGTGGCTCATTGACATTTATTTATACAATAATTGAATGCCGAATAAAATTCCTCGGCATCTTTTACAACGATATTTATGAAGGATCAAGAACTTGTGACGGATCCTTCGAGATTGAAAGGAAAAAGGTTTGAAAAAAAAATAAGAAACCGATCTGTAATAATAACATTTAAAATTTGTGAGGATATAATAAATGACGATGAAATAATGACATTTATATTTATTATATTCTTTTGTTCACTTTTGTTGTGTAGTGAATTTTACTCGGTTTTAGATTTGGCAATCATATAAATCGTTTTCCAGTTGGGTAAATACATATCGCTCACTCCTTTCAAGAACGTCATAAATAAAAAAACTTGATTTTTCAGGAGAACATTTTTAATGTTTAAAAATATAATACAATGTATTAAAAATAAATATCAAGTCACTTATTGAACTTTTTACTGTGCAACAGATCTTTTTAGGTTAAACCTAGAATTTTTTCTCCATTTGAAAAACATTAAGGATATTAAAAAAAAATTAAACAATACCTTTTCTTCAAAATGCAAAAACAACACTTTCTGCCCTGTAGCGGGTAAATATTAAGTTAAAAATATGCTCTTTTGCTGGGATATAATACATTCTCTGGGCATTCCGAAAACATGCACAACTGAAAATTGACGATTTTTGATTTATGACGTTCTTGAAAGGAGTGAGCGATATATAGCTTGTCTGTATATTAATCCCGGCAAATATGATGTATTTTACACTTCTCCTCAGTACATAAACGATTTATTAAGCCGATAAACGACATGATTAAGTTTTATATTTTTGATTTGTGACAAACTTGTGTAATTATTGAATTAATACCACATATTTCATAGAAAACCAGATTACATACAGGGATGTAAACTGAAAAGCTTAAGTAAAGCAGTCGTTCAACTCAAGTGATATGATGTTTTCTGCGTTGGTAGTTAATCCGTAATCACTATACTGAAGTGCTAAAATAAATACATAATAAATGTCTTTTCACGATTATTTTACCAAAAAATGTCGTTCGGAGTCGAATGGCTTTTATGTTTTTATTTTTTTGTTATATAATATGGTTACTAAACTTTTTTTTTATAATTTTGAATCATTTTACAGACATTTCTACTTTTACAATCTTAAAATTAATAACGCAGTTCTCTCCAATAAGGAGACTAAGCTCTTGTGCTTGGAGAGGGACTTACACTTATTATTTATGGTTTTTGTTTGTTGGATTTTATTAAGTATATTTTTTTACTCATTATTTATTACTTTTTTCTTTCTAAGATTAACATTTGTCCGCCTCCGTAGTGTAATGGTCAGCACGCTCGGCTACCGTTTGATTCCCAAGGGGGGTAAAATAAATAGAAGTGATTTTTTCACTGTCATATTTATTCAATATTATCCTGGACTGTTACCTGAAGCGGAGGGCTGATCACCTTTCCTTCATGTGTAAACGATCAAGATAAAACTGCGTTTATATGACGCAGTGCCCTATGCACCATTGGGGTGCGGATAAGGGTTTCAAGATTAACATGTATATAATTCATTTCATTTTTTATTTTTTTTATATCTGTAGGAAAGGTTATTGAAGTACTTGATTCCCAAATATTTGAAGTTCTGTTGGAATGGTTTAGTATTGCATTTTGATATTGTAAAGTCATGTTTGTACCTCGAAGATGATCTTTTCTTTGGTTTTAAGTATTATTCACCCTTATGAGTTTCAATTATTTCTGCGTAGACATTTGATAATTTTCATTTATTAAATATCTATGCAGAAGTAGATAATGAAGATGTAGGGTATTTCATGTCAACATCTCGTTAAACGTACTATCGGTCATTACTTTAAACGTATTACCAGGAGTGCTATTACCTTCAATATTGCTTTCCCATCGTCTGATGTGGTGTGATGATCGGAGATCAGAATAATGGGGATCACCCTGGGGGCTTCATGCGCCTTGAAACTTCCCCGAGACCAGTTTGTTATCCTCCAAGAGCCCGAAGGAAGGTGCTTATCGATAATCGACTCCCACAAGTTTTAATATACCCTCAACCCAATTAAGGTTTTACCCTGGGAAGTGTACGTACGAGTACATAGCAATTGTAGATATGTTTCGGTGCAAATCCAATGAGCTCCAATCATAGCTTGGTAGTCAAGAAAAGAACCTAGAGAGCATGAAATAATAAAATAAATCAAAATAAAACCGGTACAATTCTTTTTAAAATCTATTAATAAATATAGGCAACACATATGCATATTGAGTTAGAACTAGTCGTTTTAATTACCGCCATTACACCAAAATTTTTACGATTTTTAGTGTGTCAGTACGCGTTTAAATTTAAATTCCCCTACCGGTTGACTTGCAAAGTATAATCCCTACACTAAACAATCATCATTGATTATCGCAGAGGACCCGTTTTAAGTTTTTTGTATCGGAAGCGAGGAACTGATTGGAGTGGGAACTTTTTCGCAATAGTTTTGACTGTTTGCCTAGTTATACAATACGTCCCCGTAGTAATACAATAACGTAATTAAATGTTGTCTAGGTTTGGTTTAAAATGAACTTCTGAGTTTTTAATTATTATTTTTATTTAAAGTATATATGTAGGTACTTAAAAATATCTAACAGCTATAAAAATAATTGCATGCATTTCATGGATTTCCATAACACATATTCATATAAATAAAAATATTATGTGGTTAAAAACGTACAAATTACTAATCATATATTTCTTGAATGTTTTTCGCAGATACTTCGCGGCACATTCTATAAACTTTATAACCACTTTTTATTGGTAGGCACAGTTTATCCAACCGGTTTCGACAAGAACCTTGTCATCATCAGGGTTTATGTACTAAATTCTAAAACATTGAAATTCTTTTAGTAATTTACCCTTCCCTTACCAAAAACTTCCACGCACTCCATACACCATATGAAAATATGATTTAAAAACTCCCAAATTTTGTTTTTATTTATATCATTAATAAAAAGTGGTTAAAACAAAGTTGTTTTATTTTATAAAGATTACTAATCATATATGCTTTCGAAAGTCAGAATGACGAAAATGTGAGTGTGGTCATAGACTGATACCAAACTATAAATTGATACTGATACCTAACGATAATCATTGGAATTCAACTTTATTTATGTAAAACACAGACAAGAAAGGTGTCGTGTAAATTTATTGAATACACGTATTGAGCATTCGCGCTGCATTTTTTAAAGATTTTTTCATAGAAATTGAATAAATCTAATAAATTTACATAAAGATATACATATTCCAAAAGTGTTGCATGTTGATGATTATTCCCTACATGATATTCTAGAAAACATAACTCAGTAATGTACTCGAGATGTACTGTAATAACTCATATCACATATTATAAGGAAGAAGTTCGGGGTTTCTCAAACATTCAAATTACGCCAATTTTAAAAAAGTTTGTAATTTTTTTATTATTAAAATGTTTATTTTATATAACACTTTAACTTGTGTTTAAAATATATATGCATACTTAAAATTAAACGAAGTCTAAACTGGGGGAAGGGAGGAATTTAATAAAAATACATATTTTAAGTTTTACTGTATAGGTACAAAAAAATGTACACTTGCTAATTTGTACCTATAACATGAATTGAAATGCTTTGAAAAATATTTAAATTGAAACATATTTGTTTCTACGGTAGCCGAGTCATTGGTAGTCGCGTGGTATCTGTTTAATATACGAGGTGAACATTTTTCTACTAGTCGTAATTTTCTTCAGATGTTTTGTGAATAAGTGTTTTATTGTTAAAAATGTTTATGTATAGAAAATTCCTTAAGATATATATTTATCAAAAAATACTTAAAAATATAAAGACAGCTATCGCAAATACAATGTTTTTGGAATGGTATTTAAACAACGAAAATTTCATGCTTTTTCAACCGACAAAAGAAAAGTGGTGATGAAAAGTTCAACAACTTAAATCAACGTAAAAAGTGGTAAATATAGATTTTTTATACGACAATTTTTTTCTTTATCCCCACGTTTTGAGAACCTTTTTTGATGTAGCAATATATTCCCGACTGCGCTGTAACTTATTGGATGTTAAGGTCTAACAAGAGTTCTGTTGTCAGCACAGTTCCTGGGTTAGGTTCCTACCGGGGGACTTACTAGGCCATTTCCACATCCGAGGCTCTTGCCCACACGAGAAAATTAATTACAATCAGGCCATGAGAACCTTGGATCTTGATTGCGTAGTTTTACCCTCTGTGCCTCTAAGGCGGGGGGCATTGTCTCCTTGAAGGACCCAGCGGGAAACATAAGGGCGTCGAAAGACCGTAATCATGACATTAAAAATAAATAAAAAGGAACCAACCATCTCATTTTAATTTTATCAAAATATTTTTTAAAAATTACGTTCACTTTTGTATAAGTGCCATTCGATAGAAAAATGATTTCATCTTTAGATTGATGAGAAAATACATGCACTTTACAAAAGTGTATGATCTTGTTGTTCTAGATATTCCAATCAATCATAGTGGCAAAAGGCTATTTTTTGTGCATTTAGTTCTATATAAAAATTATTTTGTACTTTGTTTTTTTAACGTACAATACGACTTAACCCTTTTTTCTAGGTGAACGGATTAACCGAAACATGTTATGATAAGTATTGTTATAAATAAAATTAAAATATCGGCGTTTAGTGGACCCCAAGGGTGCAGGAATTCCCTTCTCATTGTCACAATGCCATTGCGCTTTGAAAAACCAGATCGAGATCGGTCGTAAATATTAAAGAGGATGTAAGAATGTTCACTGCACGTGCTCAAATGCACTGTATGGAAGAATTGTACTAAATACACGTATAAAATAATGATACTAGTTTTTGTACAACATTACGGAAAGAGGGACGTTCTGGAATACAAGTTAATAAAATATTTTGGAGAAAACCTTGTTATTACGTGTAAAGTATGTACGAAGTTTTAAGTATGATTTTTTTAAATGTTAATGCATGAGTGTGTAAAACATATATTTCCAGATAAATATAAAAATTGTGTTTTTTCAGCCTGCTCAATACCTTTACACCTTAAAAAACGGATTTTTATCGGATAGAGCTTTGATTCACTTTAAATTGTATTATTTTAAGATGGTCCTAAATATAATAGCAGAGAAATTCGTTTTGAAATAGGGTTATTTTCAGAATTTATTTTACGAAAAACTCGATTCATTCAACAATGGTCCATGTTTTGCTTGTTGGAAGGTTTAAGATTTGCATCGAAAAATCTTTTTTATTTAAAAGAAAGGAGCGTAGGGAGCAAAAGTCAAGGTGCACAATGTAATGGTACTGGGTAGGGGGAAAGACGTGTCACGAATATGCAAAAATAAAATTGAAGTGGCTATTGTTTGGCACCCTTTACATGAAAAAAGGATATGGGTCTTTTTGTAATCTTAAATTATGTGAATAATTTGCGGAGATGGGGAATAAGGTTTATGATTTTTCAATCTAAGTTTAAAATAATTTCAATTCGTTTTAAATTACCATATATAAAAATAACTTTTGAGATTATGTGTATATAAACCAGTCTGAAAATACAATATATTCTCAAGAGATAAAGTCTTTTTTGGATAAAAGTTTGTGCGTAATAATTAAGATTGTATTTCAGTGTGAAAATTAGAAGAAAAAAACGATGCTCTTGAAATAATTTAAAAAATCCGTATGTCAGTTTCTCATACTTTGCATCTTAGTACATACAAATTGATGCTTTGTATGCTAGTGTGATGCTTTGTACAATTCCAGTAACAAAACTTTTTTATATGTTGTTGAGGAAGAAATATCGCTAAATCAATACAAGAATTAAAATATTTTTCATCGAAATAAAATATTTTATTCTGAATAATTGAAAAAAATTGGAAAATTTAATAAATTAAAAAATGAACTCACGATAAATAACTGCATATAAAGCAACGAAATAATATAATATAAATTTATTATTTACGGAGTTCGTCTTTGAAAACCATATTTTACGAGTTTGGCCATTGTGAATATATATTAATAATATGTATTAGCATACACCGCTAAATTTCGATGTAAGAAATTATTTCTCAAACGATTTAATTCATTACTTGAATATACATATTTCGGTTTTGAGTCACGGCCGTCGTAATGAATACTTTGCATAATAAATACATAATAGTGGGTATTGTCTGGGTCCTTTTAATTTGGGAGATGTATAAATATAGTGCCGTGTAATCCTTCATAAAACAATAGCTACACTGTTCATACGTAGTCATCATGAATTAATGAATATTTACTTACATTTAGGAGTGTTTCTAACGAAACTTGTTTGCCTTTAAGTGACATATCGCTCACTCCTTTCAAGAACGTCATAAATCAAAAATCGTCAATTTTCAGTTGTGCATGTTTTCGGAATGCCCAGAAAATGTACTATATTCCAGCAAAAGCAGCATATTTTAAACTTAATATTTACCCGCTACAGGACAGAAAGTGTTGTTTTTGCATTTTGAAGAAAAGGTATAGTTTAATTATTTTTTCAAATATACTAAATATTTTTCAAATGGAGAAAAAACCTTCGGGTTTTACCTTAAATGATCTGTTCCAGAATAAAAAGTTCAATAAGTGGCTTGATATTTATTTTTAATACATTGTTTTCCATTTTTAAACTTTTAAACGTACTAACTAACTAACTAACTAACCATCACGCCGCTTCCCCGCAGGGGTAGGCAGAGAGAATCGAACGCCACACCACTCTGTCTTTGCAAACATTTTTTGCCTCTTCTACATTCATGCATCTCCTCATACATACCCGACGATTATTACGACTCTTGACTTTTAAACGTTCTCCTGAAAAATCAAGTTTTTTTGATTTATGACGTTCTTGAAAGGAGTGAGCGATATGTTAGAGATAGTTTTATGTTCGATGAATGGTAGTATTTTCTTTATCTCTCAAATAAAACGCAAAATAAAAACATATTTATTTAAATGATATCGTTTTTTATGTGAAAAATAAATGTTCCCAATTGCGGGATATCACAGTTTATTATCATGAATAATAATAAAAGTAAGTGATCTAATAAAGGATTGTTTTATATTCAATTAACGTTTGTCATTTATTTGAAAAAATCTATTAAATGACAAGCAAAATAATAACATTCTTGTTTAGATGATAATATTTATTTAATTTTTTTTTAATTATGTTATTATCTCTAGAACTCTGATATGAAAATCGAAAGCAATCATTCCGAGAAATAATTAAACGAAAAAAATATTGCCATAGAACACATTTAAGAGACAAATGTTTGCGTCGATTTGCGAATGATTGCCACATCTTTAACGTTCAAAGTGAATAATACTATAATAATACAAATAAAAATAATTAATACCACATAAAATCCGTGTCTTAATATCACACAACGTGTGTTCGCTATCAATCAAACATTTTTCAAAAGAATATCATTTGTTTCTTCCAATATTTATTTTACACCGTTTCAATGAAAAAAATTTTTTAATATCGTTGAATCCAGATAAAAGCGCAAACAAACTAATTTTTTATTAGATTGGTATTTTTTTATTATAAATATGAGTATTATTGATAACACAAATTCTTATCATAAAATTTTATAAATTAATTGTTTATATGTCTTAAATATCTTTTTACGTAAACAATATTATAATCATAATTGTTTTTTAATAATTTAAATTGCAAATTTTATTTTTTATATTTATATCATTTTACGTATTTGAGAATTTACAAAAATTGCGTATTACGTAACTTGGGGGTGATACTATACATATTTAATTTTTTATGTGTTACTTTTAAAAAAATGTTAACTTTGTAATTTTTTTTATGAATTGCTAGTGTAATTTGATTGATGTCTTGGGAAAAATTTCTTATAATTTTATACACCGTAAACAAACATAAACGTTGCATTTACATAAACTTCCAATGCCTGCACTATGTCGTTTTAGTGCTCGTCTATTCCGAGAATTAATATTCAAGTTCAAATCATAAACTTCGATCAACAATACTCATTGCTGACTTCCGACTTGATACATGTTCGATAATTTATTTATCTTGTACGAGCGGTACCTACGCATTAAATTGGTTCAATATTCGAACACCTATTGTTTCTGCGCCTGGTACTGTGTGAGATAATATAAGCAAGAGAGCATCAATTAAAGTCGTTGTCGGAAACTCCGTACAATGATCGCGGTTACCTACTCAATCCTTCTGCGGCCCGCGTCGTGTCAGTCCCCTGAACCTGACCATATGGTGCCGATACGATTGCGACCTTATTTATTTATTTACACTTCCCGCGGTATTTTGCAATATCGATAAATAAACATGACATTATTTTACTTATTTCAACAGCATAGAATATAAAATATAAATAAGCTTAATATACAATAAATTTTAAATCGGATAATATCTGTTTTAATACCTAAAAATTAGGAATAGGTATTATTAGGAATAGGTATAGTTTAAAAACATTTTTCGTCATTATTTTGATACTGTAAAACACAAATAAAAAAGTATAAATTTTTTAACACACGTTTCTTTTTTGTGAATTTGGTAAAAATAAATGAACGGAACGCATTATTACCCTAGAGGTAATTGGTCTAGGAGGTTATGGCGAGAACGGAGATTTTATTTTTCTTCAGATACGAAAGGCGCAAGCGCAGTCTACTATACTACTACATTCGCAAAGTCTGCCCGACTTTGCGAATGTAGTAGTCGTGTGTTATCAGTGAACGACATTTTCTGACAGTAACCGCCGTTTTCCATGCTCTCCTGGTACGAAAGGGACGCCGACAACGACCGCGAGCAATGTGGCGGCGTAACGCCGTCGCATTTTCTCACCGACTCGCCTGGCATACTTTCCTGGTAGCGACATTTTAGATAGGACGAAACGTCACGTGGCGTCAGAAACAAAGGAAAATTTAATTTCACGTTTTTGGTATATTTTTTTTAGTATATATTTAATATGTTTGTATTAAGATTTAGTTTATTTTTTATTTTATATTTGGTCCCGTGTTAGTCGTGAGTTGATCTTCATAGTCAGGTTTTATAATTCCTGATTCAGATATAAAATATACAAGCCATGCCGAAAAAAGAACTACAATTTTTACAAATTTAAGCAATAAATAAGTAATTTCGAAGTAAGTTATTCCAATCACGCACTAGAAATATGATTTGTTTATGATTTTTAAATTAAGAGGAACTTCATGCGAAAATCAAATTTTAAACAATTTATAGGATAACGAAGTTCTAATTTTATTTATCGGCTTTGAAGAAAATTCGCGTTTTCATTGAATAAATCCACCAATAT
Source organism: Brachycentrus maculatus (assembly GCF_059751285.1). NCBI lineage: Eukaryota > Metazoa > Arthropoda > Insecta > Trichoptera > Brachycentridae > Brachycentrus > Brachycentrus maculatus. The sequence goes on from NW_028281221.1 coordinate 180,388, forward strand.
AAAGAAAATATTGTGGTTTAAAAGACTCATATGGTGTGGCATAAAATCGGAACATTTTATTTTAAGACTTGTTAAAAAAATATATTAATACAACATTTAATTTTTAAAATTATATTGATGTTGGTCTAAATAAGTATAAGTTAGTAACGTCATTAATACAAAGCGACGATTTGTGTTAATTAGTTAGAAAATTATTTTCCTTAGCATATTATTTGATGAAAACAAAACACAAAATAATATTATTTATTAGATACTAACATCAAATTGCTTATTCCCTGTGACCTTTAGCAGAATATTGGATGCCAATGCATAAAACACCGATGTCCGTCCATAGCTCATTATTACCGTAATCTCTCATTCCTTTAAAGGAAGGGATGCATTCGCTGACTGAGATAAGTGCCTCAATATTAAGTGAAAACCTACCTATCTACAGAGGTCTATTACGGCTTGCCTGTTCTGTGATGATCTATGCATCTTAAACGGGATAGAAGGTGAACGTCTTCTCGGGGTTCGCGTCTTTGCAATTGCTTTGTGCACATGTCTGAAGAAAGGTTTTATTGACTTTTATGACAACTCATATAAAGTCGTTGGAGATCGTTAGTTCAGTAGAAATAATTTATTCCAATCACTAGGTAGAAATGTGATTTATTTATATAAACAAATAAATAAATAAGGTATAAAATAAATAAATAAATACGGTGTTTGAAAGTGATGCGGAATGCATCGAAACACGTGTCACAGTAGATTTTAAGAAATAGTGGTATTTAATAAGTAAAGTTTTATTTAAAAATGGATTGGTTTTACCACAAAGCGACTGCCGAATCAATTAATGAAATTAAATAAATAAGATAAATGCTTTTTCGTAAGGAACTTAATTTATCAAGCAAATTTTAAATAGTATGTGGGACAACAAAGTTTTAATTAAATTTATCGGCTTTGTATTTTATTAGCACTAGAATAAAATTCGGGTTTTCATTTGATAAATCCAAGGACACAAAGAAAATATCGCGGTGTAATATATTCTCCATGAAATCAGGACATTTCATTGTAGATTATATTAAAAGAAGTTTTTTTTAATTTAAAATCTTTAAGTAGTGTTATTTGATTATACTAACGTTGGTCAAAATACTAATAAGTTAGTAACGTAATTAATATAAAGGTACAAAGCGACAATTTTTTGGCTGTCGTATGAAAAAGATAGAAACTTATTTCAATATTTTTTTAAGGATTTTTTTTTAACTTCTAGCTGTCAACAATCACTTATATACTTGTATAAACTATAAGTTGACCATATTATATGTTTTTTATTTTATGGTAAACTATATGTATGATATACTATATGTGGTAAATAAATACAATTAAACAAAAAGTAAAATAACGACAGAGGTCGAAAACGCAAGCAGAAGTCACAGGAGCCGCTTGAACGCAAGCCTGTTTCATATTGTGATCACATTGGATCATTAAGCCCCCATCCACTGCTAATAAATAATTCCGTATCGCCATTAAGCAGTGGCGCTCCGAAGTGCATATCAATTGCATTCCCATATTCCAGAAGATCTGCGTATCGATAGTAAAAGCCCATTTATTATTATGACTATGAAAAAATATTATTAATCCCACGTAGAAGCTTAATTTTATTTATTTTCTTCGTCAGATAAAATCTTTTAAATATGCACCTAAACATATTAAATTTATTAAGCTAATGAATGCATTTAAAAGCTACAATTTCATGTTATTCTTAAAGTTTTATAATATCATACATTAAATGATTTTTTTTCTTTAAAACTTTTAATGCATCAAAATCATAAATAGTTTTCATACAGATAAGGGGATTATTAATTTAAAAAGATTTTTTATTGAAAACACATTATTTTATTTGAAATATCCGAGAGTTTTAAATTTTCAAATAATATAACATGTATTGTCGTCAGACTTGGTAAGCTTGGACCGAGTGGTAAGCGCATTTAGCTGCCGTGCTGGAGGTTCCGGTTTCGATTCCCAGGAAAGGAGGATAAAATAAATATGTGATTTTCACTCAAATATTTGTTCATTTATAATTTCACTCAATTTTTCTCGAGACACCAGAAGCGCAGGGCTGATAATCTTTCCTCAGTGTTATTAATATTAAGATAAAACTACGTTAATCCGAAGCAGTGCCCTATGCACCACTAGATGAGAATTGGTGTTAAGAAGGAGTAAAAAGATATTGCCGTATTATCAGTATGTAATATACGTAGTACCATATACATAATCAAATATTTTTATTTTGTTAAACAGCATTGGGTATAAAACAGATCAAATGTTAGTATCTCTTTAAATTTAATTATCATTATAATTTTGTAAATATAAATAGAAATGATATAATTTCTTCGAAAAAATGGTTAAGTGAAAATACGATTATATTTTACGTAGGTATTACCTATTTTTATCTATGAGAAATACAAATTTAACGGTTGGTAATGATTAACATTATTTAAATTTAAGTATTATTATTTTTTATCAACACATAAATTATTCTAAATTTTTATATTCACTCTTTTAGTAACTTACATTTTGACGTCACTTAAATGTCGCAGCAGACTTGATATAAAGAGACAGTGGCGCCGAAATGTTTTCCAACTATGCATGTTATTTGGTTCCGGTATTTTGAAATGCACAATAATGCAGTTTCCCTCGTTCATACCATTTGAAGAATTACGTCTCCACATACGCGGAATGCAAATAGAATAAATGCTTACATAAGTATATAAGAAAAGTAATATATTCTTGTAACATAAGACATTTGATTAAAGTTATCTCCTTAAAATATCTGTTGAATACTTACGACTTACGCGATGGGAATTTTAAATCATTTACACTGATTTTATAAACTGCTGTATCAGGAATGTAATAATTGGCAAGAGGTAGTAGTATAATCCTGTGGTATAATCTTCCAGAGATATATCGATACGAAAAGGATTTATTTTTATGATAATACTTTCCCACTTTGATCTATCCATAACTTTGCAATATAGCTAGATTATCGATAAACATAAATAATATATGTAGGGAATATTAATTACTTAAAATAATCAAGAGGTATACAAAAATCTCAATAAAAACTTCACATCGTAATCACGTGACCATAGGAAAATTCGTTTGTGAAATATATAGATACTTAGATGAGTTTGAGAACAAAATTTCATATTTTTTAAAAATCCTATTTAATATTTTTCTCCCTCTATTCAGTGGTGCATAGGGTAACTACAAGTACAATGAAATTACGCAGTATCGTAAAAAATATGAAGAAAGGTTATCTGTAGGGAAAAGAAAAAACAGAAGACGAAATATATCAAACGTATTATTCACAATGAATGTTGACCCAATAGGAATAATTAGATTAAATAATAAACGAAAAAAGACACGAAGGATATTGAAAATTATATAAAATATTTTAAGAAAGAATAATAACGAAATAAAATATCACGTTTCGAAACTACGCATATCAAAAAGTAAAAATATTAGCTAAAACTAGAATGTGAAAAATATCGGTATTTTCCGGTAATTCAACAATAAAATTTAGCTACATTCAACAGTTAATTGGTAATATTAATTAAAGAGTATAAGTATACCCTTACAGGAATCAAATCCGGCACAACATGTTTTGCAGTCGCAAATACTAAATATTTTACTATTGAACTTTTTAATGAACATATATTACGAATCTAAAAATAAATTATTAAAAATTCTTGACCTATTGTAATCTCGACAAAACATCAACTAATTGGATTTTCAATGTTGTATTTAATGTCTGCCAATCAAAAATTGAACGCAGTTTTATATCTCATTAACACTGATACTTCCCAGTTAATCAAAAAATTTACAAGGTAGTTTAGACATTTTACGTAATTTGCGAAATACTTGTAAATTATTGTTGATTTTACAAACCATTGGGGTTAAGGGTTAAAACTTAACGTAAATAGTTTTATCACGCAAGACTCTACTTTATATACTGAATTGGATTTTTGATAATAGCTCAAATTTCCAGTTATGACCTTCGCAAGCTACACTCGTCTCTAATTTTGATATAGGTAACTATTAGCGGCGCAAACACATTGCTAACTTTACTGTTTAACTTTGGATGTTATTATTTAATCCTTAGCAGTGGAAAGGGGAAATAATTCCATTGTTTCAGTTCGCATATAACGAGCTTAGTTTCAATTTGTAAAAATTGTATACTGTAAAATAAATAATACTCAAGTAGTATCCGCCTCCGTAGTGTAATGGTCAGCACGCTCGGCTACCGTTCTGGAGGTCCCGGGTTCGATTCCCAAGGGGGGTAAAATAAATATAAGTAATTTTTTCGCTGTAATATTTATTTAATATTACCATGGACTGGTACCTGAAGCGGAGGGCTGATCACCTTTCCTTCATGTGTAAACGATCAAGATAACACTTTATATGACACAGTGCCCTATGCACCATTGGGGAGCGGATAAGGGTTCAAAATTTTTTTTTATTAATCTCAAGGAAATATACATAATTCGTTCCACCGGAGACCACGGGAGAGGTCACATGGATGTTCCCACCCGATTTATTTAAAGAATATATTTTGGATATTTTTTCGTTTTTTAGAATAAGAAAAAAGGTAATTACGTAAAGTGTTACCTGGATTTGTAGAAAATTGTGTTGAGACTTAACGAATACAGCGCCTTAATACTTTTTCCGGATACCTACACACATATACTAGATGCTTATGGTGGTTACCCGTCAATTTCCTCGACTGTTGACCTGACCACCTTCAAGTAGCTAAAATACCTTTCCCTCGATCTTCCTCTGCTTCTATTACCTACTTTTACCACATTCAAATAATTTTGACTATTCTTTATTCACTCATTATTTATTTTTATGTTGCTAAATGTCTTTATCAGTGGATTATGGTGGCAGACAAATTATATTGTAACAATAAATCATAAACGATAATAACAATAATAAAACCAAAGAATTAATTAAAAACAAAACTATGCTTAAATATTCAATCAACACACGTGTGTGTGCGTTACCTCTAAGAATTTTAGGAAAAGTGTTTTAAATTACGTATTTATTTTTTACGGTTATTTTATATTTTATGATGACAATTCAATTAACTTTTATTGAATGCGCCATAAATATTTAAATAATTATTAAATACATATGTTAAAAGGATCGTTAAATTTTAATTCAATATGAAATTTTACAAACCGCTGGCGCCAAATTGGTGCAAAAAAATATAGTAATCAATTCGTATATTTTGTGTATCAGTAGTTTATTAAGCGTAAATTCGCACAATTTAGTATCTTCACACAGTTTTATATAAATATGCAAAACATCTGAAAAAAACGCTTAAAATACAAATTTTCAATTTTAAATTTGTATTTTAAGGCCCAGTATTTGAACAGTCGCAACTTATTTTCTCTAAATCAAAGTAAAATTTTACGTAAAAACGGGATATTTCTGGGACGACAACGACATCACAATTGGAACAAATACGACGAACGTCTAATACAGGACCGTGATACGTGCATGCGCAACTGAGCGGCGTACTGTAATAATAATTATAATAATTTTGGAAAATTTATATAGCGCTATATTCGTAAAATACTACCTCAAGGGCTCTTATACAGATAGATTACATTAGTAGTCCACTTCCAAAACCAAGTTATGTTAAAATATTTTTTTAGCAAATGGCGGCAATCGGTAGAAACTTTAAAATAGTTATAACTTTAAAATAACTGCCAGAACTCGTCAAGTTAGGAATAGAAAAATCAATACTTTTGCAAAACTCACTATGCCGATCAACAGTTCCCTTTCAAAAATCTCTCGAAAAAGCTTAAATCGGTAGCAGATTTAATCTTCTACCGATTGCCCCCATCGGCTAAAAACATTTTTTTTAACATAACGTGGTTTGGAAGTGGACTACTCACATTACAGATATGTTATTTTACATCAGACTCGTTGAGCGATAGGATATTTTTTGACAAAATTTAAAACAACTTTAAAACGTTTAAAAAATAGCTTTAATCGTTTTTTTTATTTATCGCCGAAGAACTTAAGATTGCATGTCTTATATCAATGAGTATCCACAATGTTACGAAACTAAGATGCACATGTTGTTTTTGATTTATAGAATATAATGAAAATATCACAGAAGGGTTATCTATTCGAGTTAGGCTTAAGGGTCGAGTCGCCCACTCAAATACATTGTGCATATGTTTAAAATAATGTAGGTACCTAAAAAAGTATTTGTTAATAGACAAAGTCAGGAGTTATGATTAATATATGATGACTTCTGACTCCTATAATTGTAGGTACATATAAAAAAATAGTTGCCCATATAAAAAAAGTATTTGATTATAAACAAAGTCAGGATAAATACATGTATATCATGACTCCTGACTCCTGACAGGCTCCGTGGCGTAGTTGGTTAGACGCTCGACTGCGAAACTGGCGTCGCGGGTTCGCATCCCGCCAATTGCAAAACGAATTTAAGAAAGGTTTATTTTCAATTAGTCTGGGTGTTTGTAATGTATTTTTCACATTTACCTTCCCTATCCTTACTATCCTACCTACAGACGAGCATCTAAAATAGACGCTTTGGGGGTTATTCCTTAAAAAAAAAAGTCGAAACAATATGGAGTTGGACACCATACGGAATAAGCTGACGATCAGTGAATTACCATATATGTTTATGGGATGATTCCACTAAACATATGGTTTTCAGCCTTTCAAGAGAGAAAGAATAGGAAAACAGAGAAATACGACATGGTAGGTACACAGATCATCAAAATAATTAGGTTTTTTTTGTAAAAATCGGAATCTAAACTACAACGCCAATTTTCCAATCTAACGTCTACCAAACTGTAACGAGTAACAAGTAGTCTTTTCAATTTAAGTTTTAAAAATCAAAGTATAATTTTTTACAAAAATCAGTATTAATTGGTGTCAACAATTTTTAATTTTTATCAAAATATTGTGTAAAACCTATTGTTTAATATTTTATTGCAGATATATTTTAATGTCTAGCTCTGAGTGGACTGGCTCCTTAATTAATCTTTATAACGTAATGGAAGTTCTTAGTACGCTTGTTATCACCCGAGTGTCGAGGTGATTTATTATTTTCTTGTAATTAAACCATGTAAAATAAATCAATATTTCTCACGACTTCCGCAATCAATTTACAATTATTTATATTTCTTCCCATATTATCTATTACGGAATTATTTATTCACCTTTTTCTAGAACTTTACGCATAATTTTCATTGAATCAATGATATCGGAATCGGAACAATTTTTACACGTTTGCCAATTTCTAGTAAATAATTATAATTAAAAATAGTATGACGTACTAATACTATTGTACCGCCCTAGATTTTATAGCTAGTATTGGTCAAACGTTTGTGAACATATTTCAAACCACCCACCTCCTCATTCCTGTATCCGTTTATGGGTGCCTGGTCATATTATTAACTCATGATCGCCACCCAACGACATTATTTCCAAAACCAAACGAACGACCTAATAAAAATGTTAAATAAATGAGAAGCAATAAAATTTCACTGTAAATAATAAGTTTAGACACTCTTATTACCATCCGTGTTATTTATACTTTCCCACAATTAATGTATTAAAAAGTAGCCAAGGGCTGCCCCTTCACCCGGTGAGGACCATGACCCGGAAGAGGTGTGGGGGTCTCTTTTCATCATCGGGCCGACGAGTGGGTGCGAGGGGGAGGAAAATAATGGCGTCCTTATGACGTAACGCCGGTCAAGCGCCAAACGGGCCAGCCATCCGTTGTGTTTTTTGGTTGCCTGGCAACTTCGCGACTGCCAGCTTTCGCTTCGCGGCTGTAGGCGGAAAAACTTTTGATTTTAAAGGCAAGGACGTTTGAATATACACAACTCTCGATATTATACTTAGTAATACTAGCCATTCAAATTCAAACACTATCAAAAATACAAACATACGTGAATTTTTCAAAAGATACTTTTATCTAAGTCATTATATTTCACAATGCATTTTAATTGATGCAATGTTTTTTTAACGCTTGAGGCTAAGGTTACGTTATGAACGTATAATGCGTAAAGATTATTCTCTTATAAAATTTAAACTACGATTATTTATACAGAAAACACGGAAACAAAATGGTTAAGTATATTATGACCTTTAAAAAGTAACAGCGTCATATTTTATGAAAATTTATAAACGGTAATTAAAAATGACATGAAATGGGGAAAAAAAAGATCTGATTAGTCTATGCCATATGCACCGTTAATGCTGCAAAGAGCACTGCATTGAAGTGATAATATTTTTCAGCTTACAAAATTTATCATATGATTTGGGAGAGTATCGAAATGTTTGGTGCATTATACTAATTTCACCAAAAATTAGTGCCTTCATCTGTTAATGGACAATTCGGATACTACTAGTAAAGAAAAATCAGTTCCATGATAAAGCGTCATTAAAAAGGTAAGGATGATAAAAACATGCTGTGTTGATTTTAAAACAAGATATTTTTATTAATTTGGCTATGAAGATATGAGACGAAAAACGTTTTCAACGTTAGAATGTGGAAATCTGAGTATGTATTTAAAGGGCTAACGTCCTGTCATAGACCTATATAATGGATCACTTTACACACTGTGTAATATTCATCGTTCTGTCGTGAATCTTACAACATAATATTTTAAACATCGATATTCTCCGTGTGATAATCGTTAGCCCAGTAATGTCCAGACTTCCATATTTTCCTTCCAAAAAAAAATTATATGCCTCAATCGAGATGTCCATAAAAAAATCGAGTATTTGGATACTATGATGTGGTTATTAACTATTCAACAGCGTGTCAGCCTCCGTAGTGTAATGGTCAGCACGCTCGGCTACCGATCTGGAGGTCCTGGGTTCGATTCCCAAGGGGGGTAAAATAAAATATAAGTGATTTTTTCACTGTAATATTTATTCAATATTACCATGGACTAGTACCTGAAGCGGAGGGCTGATCACCTTTCCTTCATATGTAAACGATCAAGATAACACTGTGTTTATATGACACAGTGCCCTATGTGCGGATAAGGGTTTTATTATTATTATTTATGATGTGGTTTGATTTAAACGTACTATTTCATTTTGAATCAATTTGTTCATAATTTTCCTCATCAATATGCTACAGTCGAGCCTCAGGTTATTATTTTTTTCATCTAACTCAACTTGATACTTGTTAACGTATAAAAAAATAACAACTGTTTTTATGAACGTACTCTGGTCAAAAGTTTTTTTTTTTAAAATTGAAACACAAGAGCGCGGTTTAAATGTCAAACCTAGTGGCTATTGAAATGGATTCTACATTAAAGGTTGTCCGGCGGCCTTCGCGTATTTATACAAGCATAGAAAAACGTTATTTATTGTATGAACTCGATTCTCTGTAGTTCGTGTGTGTATTTTTTAAACGCCAGCCTACTTACGCAAGAGAACTTAGCAGCCATAATGTTGCATGAAAAATTGGATTGAAATATCAACAACAAAATGGGGAAATCGTGATTTTATTAGGGTCTTCGAGCTTTTCGTAATTCTTAGCTTTATTGACATTCTTGGCATAATTATTTTGTGGAACACTTGTGAATTATTTATCGCGATATGGAAACTATAAATAATAAATAATGAATAATTTTCCCCGATATCCGATTGATTTCTTCAGGTTATGTCAGGTCAATAATTTCCACATATTACCACCATGTCCACTGCATTAAATCGAAACTGTGTTATTAATAATATAATAAAACCCTTATCCGCACCCCAATGGTGCATAGGGCACTGCGTCATATAAACGCAGTGTTATCTTGATCTTTACACATGAAGGAAAGGTGATCAGCCCTCCGCTTCAAGTACCAGTCTAGGGTAATATTGAATAAATATTACAATGAAAAAATCACTTATATTTATTCTTACCCCCCCTGGGAATCGAACCCGGGTCCTCCAGAACGGTAGCCGAGCGTGCTGACCGTTACACTACGGAGGTGTTATTATGGTCATAGTTAAACAATTTAATAAAATATATAAAATAGAACCCATTTGGGGATCCAAAATAAATGATCTGAAAAAATACTTTATGAAAAGAGATATATGTAGTGATAAGTCATATTTTTTAAATTTGTTTTTACCTTTTATTTTGTATATTTTCTCATTTCTTACATTTTCTCATTTTTTATATTATCTCATTTGTTTTATTTTATATGCTTCTTACCTTATGTTTTTCTCATTTATTTCTTTTAAATATACTTCTTGTGCCTATTTATTATACCTGTTCATTGTTTTTATATTTTGCCATGCATTAGTTTCGGTTATTTAAAAAAAAACAACATTTTGTAAATTTATTATTTGTGTTCCAGTCTTGTTAACCTTAATCCCATGTCCCAAAATTAGAAACAGAAATGACTCATCGGGAATATATGAATATATGACTTATGTTTGTAATATGTTTTGAAAAAATAAATAAATAATTAATAAATAATCAGTCTTATTCTATTAAAAATAATAATGCTCCACAATATTATTTTAAGCCGATGAAGGAAATTTAAAATTTGAAATTTAAAAAATTTGAAATGCTTCAAAATAAAGCTATGATAATAGTGCTTAAGAAAAATAGATATAAGAATAAAGGAATAAATGAGAGAAGAACTTAACTGGTTACCTATAAAATAGAAACTAGTATACAAACTGTAAGAAGACGTAAATATGTATTTTGTAAATTAAGTGTTCATAACAGTTAGTATTTAATGTAATATAATCTAACTGAAGAAAAAAATAAGGTCGTTGATTATTTTGGATGCATTTAAATTTTTATTCAAAATGTCGGATTTAACTATTTAGATTGTTTATGTTGATATATCAATAAAAAAATATTAAATGGGAGACTGGGAGTTTTCATGCCAAAAGTAATAAATTCCTTTAAATGCTTTGATTTCCATTCAGTTTCGCTGTCTGTTTAAAGATTTAAATAAAACCGATTAAGTTAAAGTTTTTATTAAAAGCTGTCGCTTAAGTCTACTATCCTTCTAAATAAAGATGTACCTCATTAAGTTGTGGCGAAAAATATGATCACCACTAAATAATTGTTAGGGTAGCATTTACTGATTTTACATTTCAAATTTTAAATGGGTGCAACGGGTGTGGTCTGTGCATATACCGTAACATTAAAATCCGTACTTGCAAATACATTATTATTATATATTGAGTAAAACCGACTCTTAAAATTTATACTAACATCTTCCGCCATTATACTGCACTCAAAATTAATACCTTCTTTGTCGGCAAAATAAACTAAAACCGATTAACTTATTTATATAATATATAGCAAGTCCATTTTTATTTAATTTACGAGTACAATTCCTTTTCCAATGTAACATTCAATGCTTTGGTATTATTACAAAGCAGCAATTATTCAACCTTAGTACAAATTAAAGGTAGCCCTAACTTCTGTATTCGTAGATATTAAATATCGAAAAATAGTTTTTGCATTGTTCCTTTTATAAAAAGGGTTTCTTCTTAATATCTATGATTCTCGGTGACAGTTTTGATAGTATGTCCCTTTTCAATGTTGCTTGCTTAGGCGACCCCTTTTATCTATGATCGCGAGTCTGTGAATACGTAGGTTTAAAGGGCGCCATAAGTAAAGGCTTGTCTTAAATAAAATGCCATTAATTCGCATTACCTTTGCAAGTTGTAAAGCACGGTCCGTGCACTTACTTCTGATGGGTCGGTACAGTATGCAAAGCTCTATTCTTTGGTCAGCGCTCGGTCACGCAACTTGCTAATATACTGATGTACGAGACTAAACTAAATATTCAGGTTAACGCATCAGCTCGTCAGTAATACTATTAATCAATCAATTCAAAATTAATTTTATTGTCAATTTAATTGAAAGAAGTGGAACGTAAAATGAGCTTTACAGCAATCACAATAAAATACCGTGATTATACTACCATTCCACAAAGTTAACGATGCTTTTAATATACAAAATTAATCACAATAAAATATAAAATCCAACCGTATTACACTACATCCATTGATGTTTGTGTATAATTTAACCCCGCATTAAAAAATAAACATAGAAAAAGTTTGCGATGGAATTAAAGTGAAAAGTTAATGATTTAACTACTTTGTGTGTTTAACTACTCTGGGTGACTGCCTTGTAAATTTAAAAGCCTTATTTCTGCCGACTTTTAGAGACGGGTTTTCGATCAGTTTACGTATTGTCACCAAGTTACCGAAAATAAAAATAACGATTATTAGTTTTTTTTACGGAATCAATGTACAGTTAAAGTTATTTACTCTACGTAGTTAAAATGTTTACTTCCGTATGTAATTGATGCCCTAATCTTAAATGAAAAACCGTGTTCTATGTTCTATTTTCTTGTTTATTGTACAAGCACTATCTTACTGCTTATTTCAAAGAGCTGAATAATGTATGAACCTTGACTAGTATTGTTAGTCAGTTTAAGTTCATTGGAATAAATACTTCTAAGCTATAAGATTGCATCTCAAATGAAGATGTATTTATGTACAAAATGTTTTTTGCTTTTTGGTTTTTGTTTCGAGTATTAGACTTTTAATATTTATTGATGAATAACGAGTTAAAGAATAATTATTGTTTTATTCACAAGGAGAAACATCGATTTTATAAGAAGATAATTGATGACTTCAAAAATTACCAAAAAAAAACATTTCTCTGAGTCGCAATTGATTGAAAACAATATTTTGAAGCAATGTGGCAATGGTAACTGCTTGAAATTAACATGTACTGCATTGTTACTTCATACTTATGCTGCTACTCTTCGGCATACTGAAGTGGCCATTCCAACAGCGAAACATTTATACCAGGGCAGCATGAATTATGCCCGGTTACAGAAAGGCAAGGCAATCGCAGTCCGGAATATATGTATACATACCTACTACGTAAGCTGAAATAATAAAAGCCTCTAACCTAAATTTATGCTCCGCCATAAATCAAATCCGAGAAGTGACCGATTTCAATTTCAGCCAGTCAAGTTTCGAGAGGTTAAATCAAAGTTAAATTGAATTTTGTAAAACAAAAGAATGGCAACACGAAATGGAGAGTGTTTGTGTTTAATGGCAGCACATATATGCATAAATATAGCATGCATTTATGTTACATTCAAATCTGTATAGATTAAAATACCTTTCAACTTTAATAACGTTCTTTTATTATATGATCAGGTAGAATGATGATCTTGGTTATGTAAATAAAACAATATTATGGATCGTTCTTCTTTATGGTTATTGATTGTTGATGATGAAACTGATCTAAAACAATAGCTACTCACAATACATTAACACCCAAAGTTTTACATTTCAATGAAGAATTTTCATTCACACCCTTATCCGCACCTAAATGGTGCATAGGGCACTGCAGCATATGAATGCAGTGTTATCTTGATCGTTAACACATGAAGGAAAGGTGATCAGCCCTCCGCTTCATTTACCAGTCCAGTGTAGTATTGAATAAATATTAGTGTAATAAAATCACTGTTATTTATTTGACCCCCCCCTGGGAATCGAACCCGGGACCTCCAGTACGGTAGCCAAGGGTGCTGACCATTATTACACTATACAGGCGGACAAATGTCTGTCTCAATGAAGAACTATAGCTGGTAATTTGTTAGAATTTGACACTGGGTTAGATTCTTTATAATAATAACGATGTTAAGTTTTGGATAAACCTTTGTGTACACATAAAGAGTCTGTTCAAAATGTGAGAGGGCCCTGGTGCCTCTCTCTTTTATCTTAACCTTTAGTGCTAATTGACCGGCAGTAGTTCCTGATCGCTAGATTTTCATATGTTTGAGTAGTTGTCCCAACTCATTTGACTAGCCGCTGTTATTGTAATTCTTTGAGTATAATTTTCTTAATATATCTTAGATATTTTCTCTCTGAATTTTACCATCCATAATGATTGCTATTTGAATAGCTTCAGATAAAATTAATGAAAAAAGATTAACAAAACAACAATAAAAAATAAAGTAGGTATGTGTTAAAATGAGATTTTTTTTAATGTATGCATTTCTTGTTATTATATATAATTTTTGTATACCAAATTGATAGTGCAAATATTGTATAATTTAAAGTAAAAAAAAGCATTTGTTTAATACTACATTTCAGTTTATTAATGTAAACACGACTAGTTATGAGTAGGTACTACAGATGTTTTTATTAACAAATAATTAAAAAATAAATACTTGTATTGTATTTTCAACTGTTGATGAGAATATCTGAAGCTGTCAAAATTGAAATCGTGTTTAAATTAATAAACTCAAATAGGGCTTTAAACACAAATTTAATGCCCAAACAACATATAATATAAGTATGCAATTGTACAATTACGACACTTTATTTATAGATGATACCTTGTTTATATATATAAAATAATAAGACGTCTGTAAAAATAAAAATAAATCTCTCAAAAATAAATCAATAGATATCGTACGTTAATATTACAAAATAATATATTGAAACATTATTATTAATAGTCCTTCTATACGTACACAGGAGTATATGTATTGTAAAAATAACTGTTAATTGCTTATTTTTGTTAACGAAGGTGTGTTTAGAGCAACAGTTAACTACTGCACTGAATAAAAAAATACAAACACAAGTTGGAGCACGGCAACGGGTGTAAGATCAGGGATGTTCAAAGCGGCGATCCCGGTCGATTGGGCGACCGGTAAACTGTTCCTAGCCGCCCATGTACAGTATGAAATATTTGCCGAAAATATGAAATGCCGCGTTTCCAGCGTGTCCTCTAATATAACATAAATTTATTTCTCAATATGTATTTACAATTAAATTGTTCACATTAAAAATAAGAATAAATGTCAACTATTGTATCTTATTTGTAAATTTATAAGTTTGTAATGAGAAATTATTATTTTCTCTATTTAAAAGACGTTGATATTTTTTTATTATTTTAAAATAAAAGAGAAATATTTGTGTTGTATTATTTACAAAGATACTTTAATTTCATACTTTTTCTGTGAGCCTGAGCGGCTCATTATTAGAAATAGGTATCAAATTGTGGTAGAGTGGGTACGAACCGAGAAACTCTGACTCAAGAGTCCGAGACGCTAACCACGGGACCACAACCCGACACTATTAAATATGTTTCCTTCTCTTCTTCGTCTTACCCTTCATTACTGAGAGTTATGAGAGTTGAGTTGTCTTCACTTCTTCTTGTCTCCAACCACCGAGGTGCCTGCTGCTGTCTTAACTTGATCGGTGGGGATCTTCCTCTCTCTCTCTTCCCCTCCAGAAACCGATCACAGCCAGTCCAGATTATCTCCATTACCACACGCAACGTGTCCAAAAGAACTAATGAATCCGTTGTGTTCAGACACTGTCCAGAGTCCAGCCATCCAAGTGCAATTCCCGACGAATGCACTCGTTAGTACGTCTTACTGTCCGTAGGATTCGGAGCATGAGCCTCTAACACCACATTTCAAATGCGTATTTTTTCTTCTTTCTGCTGCTTTTATGGTCCATGTTTCAGCTGCTTAAAGAAAATTGGAGTGGATTAAACTCCTGACAAGCTTTATTTTGGTAATGTTACTCATACCTCGGTCTTTCTAGATTTTGTCTAGCTTAGACATGGCCCTTTTGGCAATGGAATATGCATTAGTATTGTCTATAGTTATTTAAAATAAAAATTTGTGTTTAAATTACTATTATACTTTCTTATGAAAACAACAATACGTACGTTGTTGGTAGACCGCCACCCATTTATTTTAAAAACAGATCGTCCGCAGTGATCAAAAGTCTGGCCACCCCTGTTAAAGAACAACTAATTGCTTCGAAAATGTGTTCTACTACATTATGCAATTCGTTTAACAAAATAATTTATTACATTGCCTACACAAAAGTTGATCTAGATACCAGATTCATTTTACATTATTTTTGGTATTAGAAAACGATAATTTTCATTATTTATGAGAAAGTAATTATCCACTGATTAACGTTTTATTGTTAACGCAACAATAAACTGTCGAAAATCATATCACAGTTATGTCACCCATCTTTGATCAATTATTTATTTATTTATTTTACTTCTTTTGCAAAATATATGTAATATATGCATGTGTATTGGTGGGTTTATTGCTAAGCAATATCTTCCAACCAAACAAAAATACTGGAGATATTAGTAATTTCTTTTCCTTATACAGCTGTTCGTTCATTAGTGTCCATTTTGCATGTATGCACATCTGTAAAACGAATGAAAAATACCTAAATTTGAATTCGTTAATGTGTAAATGATCAAATAATTTTAATATTGTGTAATATTTTGATGTAATAATCGATGAAGATAAGGAAAACAAGGGAATAGGATCAGGTGAAAAATTGAGGAGAAAAAAGAGAGGGAAACCATGGAAGGGAGAATATGATGAAACAGGTGAAATAATGTTAGTTAGGGCCCCAAATATAGAAGCAACTTCTTTGTTCCACAAATTCTCTCTCTCTCTCTCTCTCACACACACACACACACACACACGCACACGCGCACACACGTGTGTGTGTGTGTGTGTGTATAATATCTTGTGTGTGTGTGTGTGTATAATATCTTATGTCCATTATTCAAAGGTATCACGTATGTTCTACTTTTTCTTAGTGGAAATGTTTTTTTTATAAATCTAAGATAGAAATCGAAAAAACACTCTTATTTACGTTAACATCGAAAAGGAAATGTACAAAATGATGTTTAAAAGTGTAGAAATTCAGGAGTTTTCTAAGTATCCAATTGTTTTCTTTGTCGTTAAACAAAACAAAGATCATTGGAAAAATTATATATCAGGACACAGAGGGTTTAAGATCTGGTTTAAATTATTTTTTTGCAAGAGGTCGTCACAAGGTCAAATTTTTAACAAAAAAAAATGAATGTCAATATACATATACACGTATTATACAGTATATCTAATTGAATATATCAACATATTAGAATAGATATATAACATGTGTATGTACAAAGCGGTTTATTATGCGTATTTAAATTAAATTTATCCATTACAAACAATATCTTTTTTATTATAATTGATTTATGCAATAAATTAAAATCATATCTTGTTTAATTGAATCAGGATGTTAAACCGTGTTTTTGTTTAAGCATCTATGAAAAAAAGGCGTTCGCAAAAAGTTTTTATGAGATTTTTCTATACCTATATATTATGAATATTGCATGTGGGCAAAAAATTTATATTTAATGCACTGATTTGGCAATATGAATTTTGATAGAGATGTCAAGTTTATTATTTATTTTATTAAATAAAAGATTTTTATTATGATTACATATAATGCTTAGTAAAATTTATTATTTTATTAAAATCAAACACTTTAATGAGTTTTATAAAACGACAGATGTTTTCAAAACTAGTCGTAAATAAAATAAAACTCATTAAAGTGGTATATTCAAGTGTTTCATTTTAATAAAATAATCATGTCATTCCACAAAGTTAATGTCGAATCAATAAATAATTAAATGTAATATCACTAAATTCGTATTTTAAGAATATTTGTTTATTTGAATAATAAAATATGAAGGTAAGAGAAATGAATTGATACATAATACATATAGGCTCATAATATATATGAATGACAGAACGTATACACATATAGCTTTGCCCTCCATACACCGCTGACCACACCTAAGGACCAAAGATTCCTTGGCGGTGCTCAAATACATAAAATTAGAGTTCGTTAACAAACGTGAAAAGTTACCAAAGAAGCCTTCTATAGTCTGGTAGCCTTGGCATATATGTGCAGAAAGGAAATAAAAATATCAAACATATATTTTTCTCTGAAAATTGGATTCATTGGACATAACACAAATACAGGTGTTTTATCGATTTGACGATAGAGGATCTTGAAGGTAATTGAAATATCTCCCATGAATATTCAGCGGCATTTGCAAGTTTGTTAGTGAAGATGTTTTTATGTTTTTTCAGTATAATTTATATTATAGGATACCCTCCGACTCTGTAGTGTAATGGTCAGCACGCTCGGATACCGTTCTGGAGGTCCCGGGTTCGATTCCCAGAGGGGGGGGGGTCAAATAAATATTTTTTTATCACCTGTCCTTCGTGTTTAAACGACCAAGATAACACTGCATTCATATGATGAAGGGCCCTATGCACCATTGAGTGAATCTCATTAAAAAATTGGGCAAACTAATTGAACAAGGCTTTTGAAGATACATTTAAATATAATGTAACAATATAAAAAAAAAATATTTAAAAACAACACAATTAAAATAAATTTCCCTATTTTACATAAAATTATTCATTTGATTAAGTGATTCCCAGAAATGTTACATTCATCGTTCCGAAACGATATTCGACAATATAAATATAAATAATTCTACACGTATAATGAACTATGATTGGCATTACCCTATACAAACGTTTATTTAATTCGATTCCGATGAAACGATTTTATCAGGGAGTCAATTTTAGTTGAGGTCACCTTATATATTTTTTAAAGTAGGTACTTCAATAATTGATTCCAGGAAATATAATAGTTCCCAGTTCCAATATTTTCAAAGTTAAAAAATATCATTTAATATGTAGTTCATTATTATTATTTGGTTTTAATCTGCGCATAGCACAAGAAAATATTGTCATTCTTCAAATGTTTTTGTCAAATGCGTAAATTCCCGTATTGCATACAAAACAAATCTTAGGCAGTCATGAACTACAATAAAATCATACTATGAAATAATTTTTCTTCATCTAGCAAAACTAGGCATATGGTTGGTTTAAGGGTGTACTTTAGGGATATACTTCAGTACGCGACCGGTATATAATCCTGTTTGATTGGATAATTATAACTTTTTATTCTCTTCAGTAGACTAAGCTCAGATGGAGTTGAAAATATTTTTTTTTAAATATATTGCACCATCGGAGACGGTTCTATAGTAAAATTGTTTTGCACATTATTAACTCTTGAAGCAATCTTCAAGTCAGCGATATCTTTAAATAGCGTTACCAGGTTGCAATTCTGAAAATATCAAGTTTTCTGCCACATGCATTCGTAGAGACATTCGTGTATGTGTGAACCGGGCATAATATAAAATTCATTATAAGGAGTTACATATCGATATTGGTGCTACCTGTTTTTCGCTTAGCGATGGATTTGAATCAAAGCTCTCACGTTCGTATCCAGCCGCGTACCAACTCATCGATAATCCATCAAATCTCTAATGCATGTTCTTCAGTTAATACAAGAGAGTCTAAAATGTTGTGTTTTTAATGGAGGATGCACTCGATCATAAACGGGTTGAAATTCTCGCGGTCAGCGCCTACGCATGTAACGACCACATTATTATCAATAAATACCCATTATTATGCTTTTTTATACTGTTAGGGATCGCTTTTTACAACGGTCAAGCCAGCCCTAAATACGTGACGTCACAGAGCTTTATAGCTATTTTATTGTAGGAACGAAATCAATATTACATAATAATGTAAAGTCGGTTGAAGCAAATTAATAACGGGTCAGTACTTCATGCTTAAATTTGTCATAAATTTTTGACCAAAAGTCCCTTACATCATTCTCATAGCAAAAATCATTTAATTTTTTTTTAAATTTTAAATAAGAAAAAGCTACAATCACTTAACCACCCTATGACAGGTCTTTAACCCTGAAAATACTCATACTTACATACTATTCTTCATCTAAGTTGAAGTGTCAAAAATTGATGACGTTGATGTGGATTCCTATTTACATAGGAGATAGAAATAGATTGGTTGATAATAATGATACTTTTGTAAAACAACTGCTATTTACGTAAAAATATTACATTTAAATAAATATCTGTGGGTTATTCCTTAAAAATATTCTTGGATGTAACACTTATAAAAGTTAAGTCAAAAGTTTATATTTTTATATTAAAAGCAGTCAACTTTGTGGTATGTTAATTTAGCACTCTCCTGATCATTCATCGTTCACTTTGTGTAATACTACTTTTTAACGATTTCAAGTGGTATTACACAAAATGAACGATGAGGCAAAAGTGAACTTTCCTTTCGTCAAATTTGTCGCATCTGATTGGTACTATTTTATCCCAAAAGAGTGTCTTTATGGAGATTTAATTAATAAACATAGATACTTACATAGATTCTGGTATGTAATTAACATACTATATAGGCATCTCATATCGCTCGCTCCTTTCAAGAACGTCATAAATCAAAATACTTGATTTTTCAGGAGAGCGTTTTTAATGTTAAATATTATAATACAATATATTAAATATAAATATGAAGCCATTTTTTGAACTTTTTACTGTGCAACAGATCTTTTTAAGTTAAAGCTGAAGGTTTTTTCTCCATTTGAAAAATATTTAGTATATTTGAAAAAACAATTAAACAATACCTTTTCTTCAAAATGCAAAAAAAAACACTCTCTGCCCTGTAGCGGGTAAATATTAAGTTAAAAATATGCCGCCTTTGCTGGGATATAGTACATTTTCTGGGCATTCCGAAAACATGCACAACTGAAAATTGTCGATTTTTGATTTATGACGTTCTTGAAAGGAGTGAGCGATATGTCAATACCTAATATTCCTTTTGTTCATGAGGATGTATGCATCAGATAATCGAAAGTTGTTAAAAATGAGTGATGTACAGCGACTGACTGATCATCCATCAAAAGCATTTAAATCCAAATATCTGTTTCTTTGTTATCCTTATCCCTTTAGAATCGGTTAAGAAACCTTAATTAGGACCATCCCTTAGATGAGCGGAAAGCAGAAAAAAGGATACATTTTTAAACGATGATTATAAGAATGCACGAGGCGGCCTCGGTGGTAATTAAATATTTCCAAAACATTTATTGTATAACGTACATATGTAGACAAAATGATGTAAAAAATATTGATGCATCGACCGCATGGACAGGTATTATTACAAAATTGATTCCGGACTATTTAATACCTATATTTAATTTAATTTCATAGTCATACCTTCTTATCAAATTTATGAAATTAAATGCTATATCTTCTATAGTACAAAATTTCAGATGAGGAATAGTGTAGAACTATAGCAAAAAAGTTGATTTATTATCCTAGTATTGAGAACCGCGCGATTGACGCTGGAAATTGGAAGGTTTGAAACGACCGTTTAATTATACATAAAATACGATATTTTTATGAGAATCTGCCTTTTTCTGTATTGCATCCATAGTAGTAATTCTGGTGACTTGTGATGCTTGCATGAAGATTAGATAGTCGTTAAAAAACCGTTAGCTATCAATATTTTACAAATTAATCTTATAATAAAATCATAACTTAAATGGGTACCTTTGTATTCAGTAAGCTATGTGTGTATTTCGGGCATTATGGATAAGTAATACGTCATATTTTTATCTACTTGAATATTAGCAAGGTTGTGTCAAAATTTCAAAGCAACCGGAGCATAATTTAAGAAGGTTTAAGATTTTCAACAAATGAAGACTTACATTTTTATTAATATAAAAAGATAAAAACACGGCAGTGTTTGAATGAAAATCTTTTTCTTTTCAAAATTTAAAAGTGATTGGTAAATTTAACAAAACATCAACATTAGAAGATGTAAGATTTTGGAAAAAAAAAATATATATATATATACCATGGACGGAAATAGTGTATGCTTTTTAAATATATTTATTAGACCAGGGCGTCAATACATCGGTCTCAATTAAATGTAAATCTCATACAAAAAAGAGACTAGAAAGAAATTTCCGTAAATAATGAGTAACTGGTGTTAGCGCAAAAAACGGCATTTTATTTATTATGTAAGTTAGCAGTTAGCAGTGGAACAGTAGGTATAGGTTTATTGAACTGCACGTATTGTCAAAATAGTCCCAACACTCCGTTACCATATCCGTTAGGTACCGAAAGACATAATAGATTCCGACTCAACTATTGTTATTATCGGCTGTAACCCTTTGGCTGCTGTAAGGGAAATCCTAACTGCAATATTACAGAGACTTGGTTTACACATTTAAAAAATATTTCTACTTGTATGTTTTTGATCATAACCTTTTACCATGTAAATATTGACAATTTTGACCATGGGTTTGCTTAGGTAAGGATATATTTGTATTTTTTATCATAAATTATTTTGTGGGTATATTTGAATATTGCAAAATTTTCCTCAATGAATCATTTACAAGGCCGTAGCGTAGTAGGGTAGAAGCTCGACTGCGAAACTGGCATCGCGGGTTCATTCCCGCCAAGTGCAAAATAAATTCAAGAAAAAAATATTTTCGATTGGTCTGGGTGTTTATGATGTATTTTTCACATTTACTTTTCTATCCTTACTATCTCACGCAGACAAGCCTCTAATTAAAGGCTTTACGGGTTATTCTTTTTTAAAATAAAAATAAATATTTAGAAAAGTCCATATTTTACCCATAAAATTTGTGAAAGAAATCATATTTTATCAATTGATTTTTGTCACATGTTTGTAGAGATATCAGGATAAGTTAGGAAAAGGCCTAAAGAATACTTACCATTCTCAATGTCTATTTTCAAAAATATATCTGCTCAAATAAAAGATAGAAGGTGTGCTCAAATAAAAGATAATACCTTTGTTTACTAAGAACAGCATTGTTTATAATAAAGCAGGAAATATTATTACCCTTTATCTTCAACAAGCGGGTCTTAAAAAATAATTGGAAAGAAAAAACAGCTTAGGCCGACTAAACTATTCGTAGAATCCCTAGATTCCAAAACACAGGATTAGTGAAAGATTACTGGTACAGAGCTTCCGAAGCATACTGTGTCAATGAATGAATGAATCAATGTTTGAACAGTGGTGAGTAAGAACACAATGAAGAACTTAAATGAAATGACAATGCGTAATACAAGAAAATGGAGGATAAGAGGATTAGTGATAACGGGAGGTCTGGAATTTTCAGATCAACTCATGTATAAAAAATGCATTAAAATACTTTGAACTGTATTAGTGAAAATCAGAGTCATCATTCGTGATTAGGTCATATAAGTACCAACTTATGTATTGTGTGTGTGTTTAATTTTTGTATTCGTTTTCTGGCGCGGTGAAGCTCATTTTATTTTAAAATTATGATTATGTTCCTTACGAAAAATGTACAAAGTAGTTAATTTCTCTTCTTTCTATCTTTGACATCAATCTTCACCAAAATGGTGCAAGGAATACCGCAAGGTGTTTACTTGATCGTGAATTATACGATGTAAAGCAATCAGTCATAATATGCCCTAAATTCGAGAGAGGAATGGAATATATTTGATGAATATAGGTAACGGATGTCATTGCATGAAACCTCAATAAAAAGTGCATTATTAGCATATGAGAAAGGAAATGGAGGAGGAATATTGGGTAAATGAAATTAAGAAGGATTACACACTCATTCTAGTTCTAGTACAATATTAATACTAGGTATCTATCGATTCATAATGTTATTTACTTTGCCTGATATTTGCTTTATTCAAAATGAACGTCCAAAATTAAAAACAAAGAAAATATACATTTGTATGTATATAAATTCCAATAAACAATAAGCACCATATAATATTTTACTTTTAACCTTTAGATCCAAGTTAGAAATGTATGCAAATATTTTATTGCTCTAAAATCAGACCGACTTTCAAGGTAGTGAAGACGTTATAAGTTTCAAAATAGATCGGGGAGATTAAAAAAATACTATATTTTCTTTTATTGTTCGGCCATGCATAGCATAGGTGCGGTACCTGTCTAATACAATTAAAGGAACATATTTTATATTTGATCTTTAGCGTATGACTTACTATTACCAGTATAGTTGGGATAATCTGATATGGCCGGCACATCCGCTTGGAGAGCCTTGAAACACAACACATAGGTCTAGCGGTCTAGTCTCCGCTAATTGATGTTACGTTTATAAATGTACAATAAATTATTGCGTTCAGATATGTAGTGCCCTCCGGCATTTGCAATGCGTGCGATAGATGGAAGAGAGTAATCATAAAATTATACCGAAATTAGGAGCAATTACAAAGCACAAAACCCACCTTTCCGAAAGGGTTTACCTCAATTCATTTCGATAAAATACACGCAATTATCGCGGTATAAGAATAGCCGCCCAACAGACGGCCCTGGATCATCCTGTGAATGTTCGTTACTACCTTAGTCTATTAAAAAAACGATAAAGAAGAAATCAAACGTTACTTTTCTTATCTTATTTATTTTCTTCACACGTCGAATAGGTGCAAAGGCTTTTGTGCACTTGTTTTGGCTTTTACGGGCGATTGAAATCGTGACTACCTGCCTGGAGCCCGGAGCCGAAAAAATAACGTTACAATACTTTACACTTGTTCCCCTCTAGTCTTTCCTCTCCCATTTTCTGGTGTTCTTTTATCTCGCGATGTGGGTAGAGCTAGAGCCGGTACTGTAGAGATGGGAGATAGCGAGTTCGAATGGGAAACATAATAAAAAATCGATGATCTATATCGGATTATATGCGCTGGACACGTCTAAATATCGAGGGTATTATAAAACAAAGTTTATAGATCGTAAATTAGAGTTTGTAATACAACACAGTTCGTAATCAAAAATTTAATTTCCATCTGACGCGTACCTTATTTACTCATTTATTTATAAAACGCGCTTCGCCACTAATTATAATTTAATAGCTGCTTTAAACAATTAAAGTTAATTTACTTAAAGAGCTATTAAAAGTATGTATTTAAAGGCTTGATTCAATAAAAAATTGATCATTAAATGAAGCCGCCCTTTAGTTTTGTATATTCATAAACATACATGCTATAAATTTTTATAACTAACCATTAGAATACTATCCACACTCATAAATTAACCAATTTACCAAAGCGCCCAATTCGAAGACTTTTCAAATTGTGAGATCCTTTTTTTTTGTGGCGCAGGTATTACGCACTGCGCTGTTTTTGTTTTGTTACGCTATTTGAGGAATTTTGATTGAGGTGTTTTTTTTGTTGTTGACCCATGTTACCACTGCATTCTACATCCGACATTATATGTATCAACAATGGCATGTTGGCACTATAACATGACAAATTGCCTCCAGCTGACATGTGATTACAAGAAGACTGCAGAAAAAGGTCGCATTTTGTTGCGCTATTGACACTATTGTTGGTAGGTACCACAGAAGTTCTATAGACATGTCTGTTTGGTTGCATTATGAAGATGGTGTTATACCGTTTGGAATCCGTCTTTCTCTGATTTATTTTTTCTGAACTGTATTTGATGACAAATCCTTTGTGTAGTTTTGTAACAATGTATCTTAAGTATTTTATTTTCGTTCGAGATCTTGTAACTAAAACTTGAAATTGTTACACGATGTCGATTTAATTTATTCTTTATTTTATTTGTTTCTTATTGGTTGTCGCTTAAATAGTATCATTTCAATGATGAATAAGAAAGAACTTGTATATAAAAACATGATTATATTATAAAATTATATTCTGGACTTCTAAAAATATCTAATCACCTTCATATTAAAACCTTAACTATGCTTTCTATCATACTCTCTTTTCCTCATCTTCCTTCCCTCCGATTCATCTTCTTATCTTATTCTACTCTCTACGTCTTTCTTATTTTGTCTTCATTTAGAGAAATATAATTATGTATTTAATATCCATATCGTAATTTTTTTATTTTTTTTATTTGTTTAAAACATAAGTTTTTAAAAGCATTATCAATTGTGTTATTATTACTGTGATGAATCTGAGCCCGTCTTGAAATAATCTGAATTAATAGACAAGCAAATTGCTGGCACATGTTTAATGTAAGTAACGCGAGTAGTTATCCTTCAGATTATATATTTTTATGCTATTTGCAAACACAAGAATAATTAATAAAAATATACATGGGCCAATAAATGAAAAATAGATTAAACGCGAATCAAAACCCGCTGATAAATAAATACTGAGCACGCAATTATTGTAATTAGATTCATTAAGTTAGCCGACGTTATGAAAAAAATGTAGGAACTAAAAAATATGGCCAACGTTAATCACGTCAATATATAATAATATAGATTGTAATGTAAGTGACATGTTTGCTCATTTATATTATGTAGATGTATTATTTATAATGTCAACGGTTGGATTTGTTAATTTTTATAACCATGATACGAAGGGTACAAAGAATCAAAATGATTCAAATAATTCATTTTATTATTTATTTTTACTTGATTAGTTATGACATTCCGCATGTTATTATAAATTGAATTATTATTTGTGTATTTAGAATAGATGAAACGTATTTTTTAAGAAAAAAACATCAAACGCTTTTTATATTTGCAAACAAAATAATTACCGAACCCGCAGTTTTTTTTCTTTCTTATATCTTCTTTAAGTGATTTTTTCACTGTACCTAATATTTATTCAATATATCCCTGGACTGGTATCTGAAGCGGAGGGCTGATCACCTTTCCTTCATGTGTAAACGGTCAAGTTAACACTGCGTTTATATGAAGCAGTACCCTATGCACCACTGGGGTGCGGATAAGGGTTTTATTATTATTTATTTTATATCTTCTTTATTTCACTGTTATAATCTTATTCGTGATAATCAATTTTACAATACATACTAGAGGTGCCTACGACTATTCTTCTGACTCCTATTTTCAGCTAATGGCCATAGAGAACTGCATAGGTCGACTCCCTGGTAGTTTTATCCTTAATTGTAGAATATATTTTAATGTACATAATTGAATAATTAAAATTGTGGTAAGTGCAATTTTTGCTTACTTTAATAGAAATATATGTGGAAAGTAGTTCTATTAACTAAGAAAATATCAAGAAGCATGTCTGCAATAGCTAGAGCACTCGAGATTGCTTACATGTACTCGTAAAAGGTTGCGAGAGTTGAAACAGTTACTGCTATTATGTACGAGTCCATTACGGTTATTTTTAAATGTTTTTTTTCAAGGAATCACCATAAATAAATAAGAAAATGTTTATTTGGCGAATTTAAAAAAGCACAAATTTAACGGATTGTTAAAAATATCATAATATATTATACACATATAACTAAATAAGTAATTGAATGTTAAGTTAGAGAATTCACAGTACCATAAACTAAACATGTTATTAAATATATTTTACACATAAAACTAAATAAGTTAGAAAATATTTGGTTAGCGAATTCAAAGAAGTATGAATTTAACCTGTCATTAAATATACTATAAAAAATTATACACATACAACTACTTTGAAAAGTCTAACATCTAAGTTTTTCTTACAAACTCGAGAAGTTGGGGCTTTGAGAAAGGAAATAAATAACAATATTACAAGAATCACACGCACGAATATCTCACCCTTTTATTACATCAAATTGGAGTTTTATTTTGTTTTGTGTATTTAGGCTTGACGTTGTTCAAGACTGTTCAACGTCCGATAAAATGTAGATAACGCCTCAGGACTTTATGCCTCACTTCTAGTAACAGCCAGTTCTCATGCATTTAAGATTCAAGGATGTTTTATAACTCACATTGAAGTAGTAGAAAATAATGAGATGACTGTTTTACAAGTTGTTTATCCCTGTTATTATTTTAGTAAAAGGTACTCGTGGGTATATTTATTTCACCAACCTATGATTTTTCTTCATCTTTGATACTTTTCATCACTAATATTATTTAAGGTAAAATGTAGGCTTTGTTCTCATACCTATGTAAAAAATCGACCTAATATATGTACGTTTGCATACGTAATACAAACCCCTTGATTTTTTATTGTTGTTTTTTTAACTGACCGATACGATACATATAGTAAGAAAACATAAAGAATTTCAGTAATGAAATTCATCGCCCCATTGTAAAAAATTACAATTTCTTGAGTGGTCTTCGTTCCTTAAGTGGTTTTCTTTTTACTCGGGTGCTATGGATCACATGTTGCTATGCATTTCAGTTGGCTTCTCTCCTCTGGCACTTTTCCTCGTTCGAGAGCCTGTTGTGTTACCTATTATGCCTTCGCCTAGTACTGCCCCATGCTCAACAACGTCCAACGTAATATCGCGGGCCGCAAAGCTCAGTCTATCGCAGGACGCCGCGGCGTGTGCTTGCAGTGGTCGTGCTTCGAAGGAACTTTATGACAGTCACATTTCTGATTTCCTAATACTTACGACTTACGATCGAACTTTTTAACTTTATATTGTACGTATATTTAATAAATTCCGAAACATGACGATGTGAACTTTACTAAAAAATGTAAATAGTTTATTTTTACGCATTTTAAAAATATATATTTTAAATCAAGGACTATATGTGACTTAAGTGGATATTTGACGGCGAAAGGATAGTAATTTTAAATTTCGCGCGTTGTGTAACCGTGTGTTAAACTTTGGTGTTGTGATTGATCCAGAAAATGAATCTAAATGTCAAAAGATACATAATTAACTCTGTAAAATTGATCAACGTCGAACTCAGTGATTAGAAAGAAGCCGGTTGCATCATGAGATCACCGTCAATCAGTTACCAGCCATATGACTTCAGGCACAATATTAGGTGAGCCCACTTTGTTTCCCGTACGTGTGATCGTAATACGAACATGTACTATTTTCTTGCCGCCTTTTTCGATATCAGTTTTGCAACAATGGTCCTGTCGCAATATTTGCCTCTGGGTAACTACCGGGCGGACATTAAAATTAATTATATTTTTGAAGTATTATTTTTAAGGCCGTAATTTGGACTGTCCTATTTTCTAATTATCGAACATGGGTGTCGAATTGATGTAAACTATTCCAACATCTTATGATATATGTACATATATATGATTTTGTAAGCACTCTTCTTATTGAAAAAAAATAATAAAACCACTGACCCAAAGTATCTCAAATTTCAAAATCAAATACATACACATCAATAAAAAGTCGGTAACATCTTAAACACGAACTTTATTGTTTATTTAAATTTTTAAAATTAAGTACAATGTTATGTTAAGTACGATTTACGATTACACTGTATTTTTTATGCTTTCAATCGTTTGCTAGTGATATTACAAACAAAAAGCGGAGTCAGCGAAAACATTAATAAGAGGAAAAAAAGTAAAGTTAAATTTGAAAAACGTTTTCGATGGAAATATTGAAATGATAACAAATTTTCAAAAAAAAATTAATATAATGTGTAAATGTTGAATTAATATTTTTCTTGCAAACTAACTACATATATTATTTTATCATTTTAGTATTAATCCATTAAGTATTGTACCTATTATTAAATTACATTAATATTCTATTTATTGTTTCGGCATTAACTTTGTGGTAAGACATGTTACAATGATCAAAGAAAACACTTGTTTTTTACCACTTGAGTTTTATTATAGACTACATGTTTCAGAAGTTAAACTTCCATCATTCAGGTCTGTATAATAACTATAATAGTTATTATACAGACCTGAATGATGGAAGTTTAACTTCTGAAACATGTAGTCTATAATAAAACTCAAGTGGTAAAAAACAAGTGTTTTCTTTAATCATTGTACATTAATATTCTATTAAAAATTCTTAACTAACCTTTAAAAGTTTTGTCATCATTTTGTATATAATTTAAATTACACACGTGTATTGAATTTCAAAATATGGTTGATATATACAAGAAAGTTAAAGCTAAATACCTTAATTAATGATAATTATTATAAAGTAATTATATAATATGAATACATATGTTACATAAATATGTAGAAACACATTACATTTAAACCATTTTTTGAAACAAATAAACAAATATAATGTACATTTTTACATTTATGGTGGTATTGGGTAAGCTGTTATTAGGTAGAGATTCTTTTATATAGATATATGCAAGATCCTAACTGGATTATTCTACATACTATGAAACGCCTGAAAACATGATTAAGTTTTTTTATACAGCATATAATTTGACCAGTAATTTTTATTCACAAACTTTTGAGTGTTTTTCTCTATTTAGGAGTAATTTTTACACACAACATAGTATGAAAACCTAGATTTGTGAACAGTCCACAACATGTGAAAATGTTGTGAATTAATTTTTATATCACTTATTTATTTTTTGTTGATTACATTTTTTTTTAAAGAAAATACTTACCATTTTTTCCATTACTTTGGTCTTTCGCTTCGAACATTATGTTCGAAGCGAAAGACCAAAATTGAATTATTTTTTGTCATTTCTATGAAAGTAGCATAGATTTGCGCACTTTTTGGGTCGGTCTAATTTACCCATTAAGTTTGCCAATTCGCAAAACTTTCACTCTTACAAAAAGCGCAAGCCGAAGTAATCATCTCTGGTCTGTAATTTGGCTTATCGTTGGAAAAACTCCCAATTTGCATCAGTTCCCGCCTCATCAGAACGATCACAATCCGAGGCCTTGCCTAATAATTGCACCTTAGGATGGTCCGGGTTCTAGGAAGCGAAGCCCGATCTATATTTACCCAATTATTTTAAGGCCTTAGTATTATTTGTTTCACATCGATTATGTTTGCGGCAAACGTAATCGTTACAACAGTCGTGATCTCGCCTTAGGCACTTTCATATTTTCATCTCATTAGTGTTACCTACCAGCAAACAGTCCTTCATGATTTATTTTGCATGTGAAAACTTCGTATATGGATTTTAAACGATCATGATGGTTCATGGCGGGGTGGCATTTTTTACATATCGCTCACTCCTTTCAAGTCATAAATCAAAAATCGTCAATTTTCAGTTGTGCATGTTTTCGGAATGCCCAGAAAATGTACTATATCCCAACAAAAGAGGCATATTTTAACATAATATTTACCCGCTACAGGGCAGAAAATGTTGTTTTTGCATTTTGAAGAAAAGGTATTGTTTAATTATTTTTTAAAATAAACTACATATTTTTCAAATGGAGAAAAACCTTTAGGTTTTACCTAAAAAGATCTGTTGCACAGTAAAAAGTTCAATAAGTAGCTTGATATTTATTTTCAATACATTGTATTATATTTTTAAACTTTAAAAACGTTCTCCTGAAAAATCAAGTTTTTTGATTTATGACGTTCTTGAAAGGAGTGAGCGATGTATGTCTTTAAGGGGAAATTGCAAACTAGATGATTCAGTACGCGACCGGCTGCATGAAGAGCCACACGTATTTCCACGCACAATATTTTATTGAATACATGCTGGAATTTGATTTTTTTTTTAATATTTAAATGACAAAATATTTATATCATATTTTTGAACTCCTTACCTTTTTTTAAACTATATATTTATTTAAAAGAAAAACCTCTTTTTTCAATACAAAAATGGTGTTTTAAGCAGAAAATGTAATGTTTCAAATGTAACCGGGGTTTAAAGAAAATCCCCTATTGAATAATCATGACGGTTCATAGTATCCCGAATGTGGGGATGGCATGTTTAAAATTTGTCCGCCTCCTTAGTGTAATGGTCAGCACGCTCGGCTACCGTTCTGGAGGTCCCGGGTTCGATTCCCAAGGGGGGTAAAATAAATATTAGTGATTTTTTCACTGTCATATTTATTCAATATTACCCTGGACTGGTACCTGAAGCGGAGGTCTGATCACCTTTCCTTCATGTGTAAACGATCAAGATAACACTGCGTTTATATGACGCAGTACCCTATGCACCATTGGGGTGCGGATAAGGGTTTTTTTTATTATAACCTTCACCATTTTGTCTCCTTTTGAACACTCTTTTTTTTTTAAATTATGTACTGTTGTAGGATTCCTTTTGTATGTGAGATGTAATTTTGGTAGATGTAGAAGTTTTGCTGATTATCCTATCATCAATTGAAAATTTGTAATATATTAACAAAAAGTATTCACGAGTAAAAACGAAGTATTAAGTAAAACGGTGAGATTCATTCTGAATTTTTTCACAATATTTTTTTATTATTAGATAGAGTCTGTAATATAGATAAGATAGAGTCTGTAATAAAATTTGAATTTTAAAAACTTCTATTTGGACCAGTTTATAGTTTACTTAATTTTATTATTATTATTTATTATCAGACACTGGATTTTTCATACCACGGATGAAATTAATGTCAATAAATCAATAAAAAATCATATCTTCTCGGGGTTTAAGACACCCAAGCGTTTACAAAATGGAAATTCTCAATACTTAATTATACTCGTTTCGAAGATAGAAATTCCACATTCCTATGCAAGCGATCGTGCCCGAGGGAGATAAGTTTCATTTCGTTCTGTTCCTATCTTTCTGTATACGGATCTCGTGGCCATGTTCCTAATGTTTCTTTACTGTTCTCGGACAGAGGAGATAATATAAATGGCATATTTACGTAATACAATTATCTAATTTAATATCCCCTAGAGTTAAATAAATATCTATAAAGTGTCTGTAACTGTATGAAAATAGGTACTTTGTTTCAAATCCAAATTCAACTGAATTCCAAATTCAATTTCAACTGAATTCCAAATCCAAATTAAACTGAATTTCAAATTCAAAATAAACTGTATTCCAAATCCAAATCAACTGAATTCCATATTTTAATTCAACTGCATTCCAAATTCATATTTATACCTATATTTAAGAATTTTCACATTTTTGTGATACGGTTGGCGGTTCTGATTCCAATAAAATGGGTTTTTAACAATACAAGGGTCATTCATTACTTTTAACGATTACTAAGCGGATTTTTCAATATTTATTAATTTAATTATAAAAATAGTATTAAATCGATCACGCATCTAGTTGATGCTAATGAATATAATCTGGGTCCAATCATCTGCAAATAATTTAAAAAACTTAATTTCATATGCATATTATAAAAAAAATATTTTACAAAAATTGTGGATAAAGTAATTCAATGGGTTACGCACTATTATTAGTAAAAAACTTGCTATTTCAAACATGATTTGAAAATAACTTAATTTGAATATTATTTTTTTGCACTTACTGCAATAGTACGTAGCTAGAGCTATAGTAAAATGAGTTCATCTAAACACAGCACTAAACAAAAACACCGCCAGTAGGTATACTTATTGTATGAAGAAAAAAAATCGCTCCGCCTCTTACGCCGTTAAAGATACACATACATTTATAATAAAAAACACCCTAGTACATATGCATTAGTATAAATTGATTTATTTAGTTCCAGCTCTACCTACCTGCAATGAAAAAAATTAAGAAAAAAATGCGGATATTGAATGCGTCACTTTCACGAAAAATAATTATGTCCGTCAGAATTGTAACCGATTAGTTAGTTACCTGTGTAAAAGCGTGTAATGTTGACTTTCCATCTTACTCACGAAATTATCCACGGGCTTCATAGAATACAATTTGAAAAATAATTTCACGCAGACTTAATCGATATTCCCTTCACTTAAAAATAAACTAGCTAATATGTCACAGACCTTTACAATAAACACGAAGGCACTTTACAAGACGTACTTCCGTGAATTTTGTATGAAAATGAACAAGAGTAGGTTTTAAAATTAACATATTCTTAATGTTAATTTATAATTTATTGAATGAGTAATATAATAAATAATTAAATGTATCTTACATAACTTGACTAAAATAAAACGGAATTGTTAGATTGCGTTGAAAATAACAGATTTTTTTTTTAAGGGAAATATTTGTGATTTTATTATTTACAAAAATACTTCAATTTCATACTGTTTCTGTGAGCCTAAGCGGCTGATTATTAGAAATAGGTATCAAATTGTGGTAGAGTGGGTTCGAACCGCGAAACTCTGACTCAAGAGTCCACGACACTGACTACGGGACCACAACCCGACACAATTAATAACTATATAAGTGCAATGTAAGTATGGAATGTCTAAAGAAAAAAATATGTAGAAATGATAGAAATCATAGAAATATGTTAATTGCTTGTCATTTCATTGGTTTACGTTGGTTTATAAGTTTTATGATGCCTTCATAATTGAAAAATTTATTGACTTTAATTGAACTCACTAAAATTATTTAAATGACATATTTCAACTTCGATTAGTATGAACCAATTTTTGTATATGTATGGTATATATGCGATTGTATTATTTATTTAAGATAATTTAAAAAAAGGTCAAAAAAGCCTTTCAAATAAAGAAAATAACATATTAGATATTTATTAATGTCATATTATTTTCATTTAATTTATTTCAATTTATATTCGGTGTATGTCCTCATTTACAAATATATTTTTTAGTTTTTTTTTTATTATTTTAATTTTGACAGTATTTTTAGCACATTTTAATCTTCGTAAGTACACAAATACTTAGTTAATTTCCCGATGGATTATTTTCAACTTATATTATAGACGTCTCACAAAAAGTCACAAATCTTTGGGCATATACAGAGCTTACGACCTGTTATTGGATGGCTTAACGAAGGAGAGAAATATGCTATAACTTCCATGCATCAAGGGGCAGAGGAATATAAAAAAAATATGGCTGTTTCTCATCCATCCCTTATGTCTTCGTAAGGGCCTCTAACTAGAAGTCTTCTCAAATGCCCACAGGGGGGCTGAATCGCATCTTTTGGGTAGAATATTCAATCTTCTTATTATTTTTTGACATTTCATCAAAGATGAAGAAGAATATGGAAGTCTGGGCATTTACGGGGCTTACGACCGTCATAGGCTGGTTTGAGTGATCACTTTACACACGTGTAACATTCACCAATTCTACCCATTATTGACAACCACACTACTCAAATTCTTCGAAGTTCTATATATATGAACCAATTTAGAAACTTTGTTCTTGAATCACTAGAACTTCACTAGAGACATCTATTGGTGAGATGTAAAGAAGCTTTTTTATTAAGCAGAAACTCTTATATTAGTATGTGAGATCCGAATCCCGGATTATAATCACACACATGAGAAACGCCAGAAAATACCATTTTCATTTTTATTATTAAGCTTATAATTTGACCAGATAATTTATTTACAACATTTTGAGTGTGTCCAAATACTTTTTCACAAAATCTGGATTATCTCCAATTACAGGAGTTATTTTCATATTATTTTTTGACATTTCATCAAAAAATTATTTATTCTTCTTCATCTTTGATGAAATGTCAAAAAATAATATGAAAATAACTCCTGTAATTGGAGATAATCCAGATTTTGTGAACAAGTATTTGGACACACTCAAAATGTTCAATCTTCTTTATGTAATATTTCTTCTTTCAAAATCTTTTTTTGAAAGAAGTGTTGAAAATCATTTGATGGTAGGCGTGTTTAAAAAATACACATAGATATTAAATTTTATTTATTTATTTTCGCCATTATTTATTTGACAGCAAAGATAATACAATTCCAGGGTGCAGGTAGAATAAATAATTTGACGGTACTAACAGTGAGGATGTATCTCATACTAATGTCACTGTTTATGTAAACAAAGAACGTTAGTGTCATCCCTTTAATAGTATATGGCTAATAAATTTAACCGTTCTGTTATCCTGTAATTTGATTAGCATAAACCTGTGGCGTTTGAACACAAAAAACGCACTTAAAAAACGGGTGATTTCTTAAATAATACAGTAATTTAAATAAAGGATCGATTTTTTATACAAATTGAGTAGACTGGATTTATATTTCTGGTTATTGGAGCAATATAAATAAGAACAGAAAAAAATTGATTATACTAGAAAGTAGAATATAGTATATTTATTTTGTTTTATATTATTATCTATTATTAAAACTGTAACATTTTGTCTAAGGATACTGGAATCAAATACGAATATCCGATGGGAAAAATATTTGTTTATATGTGGTACCTATTTATATTTTAAAACCTACTATTTATTTATCCAATATCTGTTCATATCAAGTAATGGCTATTGTTAGTTGGTCGGTATGTCGGGAATCAAAAATTCAAATTATATAAAAGGCTTAAAATACTGCCTTAAAAACAAACATATCGAAAAATATATTTTGTATATTGAAGCATTTTAACATTGTGGTATGGTTATATAACACTCTCCTTATCATTCATCGTTCACTTTGTGTAATACCACTATATATAAAAATTAAAATAAATTATTGTATAACAATAGTTAGCCAGACACAATCGATATTCAGTGATACCATGCTCTTTTTGATAATTTTAACCTAAAAAATATTTAATAAGTAAATCTGATTAGTATGTTCTTATTGGTTTATTTCGTGATCTTTTTTAGTTGGTGAGGATGATTGATCGACTCACCCATAACCAAAATGGATGTTCGTTGAATTCCACAAAGAAAACTTTATATCGGCGTAGTATAATACTAAAGTTATCATACCAGGCCAGCATAACACGAAACTGGTTACTTTGATCCGCTGTAACTTATTTAGTACAATCACGATGACGACTCGCAAACATGATAATTTATCTCATGAACGAAAGTAAAAACGTGTGATGTAATGAATCTGCGAGATCAATCTGTAAGCAACCGCATTTGGAAGGAATCATTAATGTCTTTCAAAGTGGACAAAAGGTGTTAAATACTCGTATGTTTAGTTCTGGGTAGAGCATTCAGTTATGAAATACCATATTATCACGTACTAAGTATATACCATTAAAATATTATGTTACGTAATTTGTAAATAGTAAATATACGAGGTAAGTAACTTGATAACAACTCTATTGCAGTACAGCACTCTATATTTGGCATTCTTGGAATGTCATATTTAATTTACTAATGCTATCTGAAAAGACATCGTAATTTTTAATGACATATTATTTTATGTGATGTAGCAACATATATAATATTATGATAGTTTTTATAGTATATTTTAAGATCAAAATACAAGCATCGATCTAATACCCTATCTACAAAAAAAACATGATCCTGATTTATTTCAAAATATTTCAAATAACCTTTACTTTGGGTTTTATTATGTAACTAGTTATAAACTTAAAGATACGATTTACAGAATGTGTTAATTTCAGCATTAAAATAGTTATACGTTAAAATAAAACAGAAACATCACATAACATAAGTAAACATTTAAAAAAAAATATTTAAACAAGTATTTTAAATATTATTTTTTGACATTTCATCAAAGATGAAGAAGAATATGGAAGTCTGGGCAAGAGAAGCTTTTTTATTAAGCAGAAACTCTTATATTACATTCTTTACATCTCACCAATAGATGTCTCTAGTGAAGTTCTAGTGATTCAAGAACAAAGTTTCTAAATTGGTTCATATATATAGAACTTCCAAGAATTTGAGTAGTGTGGTTGTCAATAATGGGTAGAATTGGTGAATGTTACACGTGTGTAAAGTGATCACTTAAACCAGCCTATGACGGTCGTAAGCCCCGTAAATGCCCAGACTTCCATATTCTTCTTCATCTTTTATGAAATGTCAAAAAATAATATGAAAATAACTCCTGTAATTGGAGATAATCCAGATTTTGTGAACAAGTATTTGGACACACTCAAAATGTTGTAAAGTATTTTAAAAATAAAATAAATTTTATTTAGAATTGAGAAAGAAATCCATAAATCACTTTAATATGCTTGCCTTTATTGTTCTGGGGAATTATTACCGTTCGACGAATCCTAGAATGTTTATGTATTCTTGTTATAGCCCTTTGTTGGCTTTAAAAAATTGGTCGTAAGAATCTCGTGAAATACGGGACTTCAACCTGGAAGCTGAGTTCATTATGTATTCCCTGTAGATTTTCCCTGCTTCGATATACAATCTGAAAAGTCGTGAGGTGCGTTAGGAAGCCTTCGTTGCATAGTTAATTGGCGTTTTTACTAACGAAGATGTTAACGATCATCGACTTGTTGCTGGATTACGCTTCTTGTAATTTAAAACGATTTAATTGAATACACAATAGATAAGACACGTCCTTAGCCACAACACATACATACAGTGATGGGATTCAAAAATTTCAAGAACCGGTTCGCCCTTTAGGTACTACCTCTACCCCCCCCCCTATAAAAAAAATAGTTATTACATTTATTCATTCATTTGTTTTTTATTCTGCATATAAACGGAACATTCACATAACAACTGAGAATGCTACGATATATGATCTCAATCGGGATATTGTGTGACAATAAAGGGTTTAGGACCAAATTTAGGCACCGGTTCTAGCGAACCGGTACGATCTGGCTGAATCCCACCACTGCATACATACTACAAAATGTCTTTTTGGCATTAACTTTGTGGAATGACATGATGATTGAAATATAAAAGACCAGAGTTTATTCATGGAAACACGACTAGTTTCGAAAACATCTGTAGTTCTCGAAACTAGTCGTGTTCACATTATCGAACTCTTAAAAAATATATCCAAGTGTTTTATTTTTACATTTACGAAAAAACTACGGAAAGTCATTCATAGATATAATATTATATATGAAATGCCTGTATAATATTGCACTCGTATAAAATATATTTCAACTAAGGACAGATATGTAGGATTTATAGACAGAGGGATTGTTATCAATATATATTTTATATGTCTGTCTCACAAGGATGAAGAATTTTTTAAACATTTTTATATTTCTTGTATTGAATTCAGTAAAGAAAAAATAGGAGCTTAGAAAGAAAAAAACTATAATTAGATGTCACCAAGTTCAAAGAAGCACACATATCGATGACAAAAATTATTTTAATGAAAAAAATACGGAAATACTTGGATGATGAAAAAATCACGTTTCATGCAGGTAGATAAACAGTTGACAAAACCTCCAGAATTTGGTTTGTAAAATGTGATAAAACTGGATTTTTTTTTCATAATATAAATAGTATAATTCCACAGTCACACTTAAAAAAAAATTTACCCATCTACCCAGAAAAATAACGGAAAATGTTTGTATAGGAATTAAAACATACTCTTATACCGTCGTTCCTACATATGTATCTACAGTATTTATATTCTTAAGCGTAATCTCGCCTTACTTTCATCTTTGAAAATCTGATAACTTTCATTTAAATTACTGTAGCTGTCACAAACTATTACCAGTCTGGTGATAAGAACAGGAAATAATAAGCGGCCAGCGATCTATTTTATACCTTTATCGACTATCGACATGCACTTATTTTAAGTATAAATCGTCATTAACATGATTCATTGACTGATTAAATACTGCGGGTAGCATTTGTACTTTTACATACAATATATCTCGACACCGTGTTAGGTAGAAGAGCCTGTTAACGCTCGATATTTATTAATAATTATATTTTATTTCATGGAATTAAACAAAACTATACAAAAATATATATCTTTACGATTTTTCACCTTCTAGACGTCTTAAAATTAAATGATTTTGTTGATATGTTTTGACTTTACATCTGCCGTAAAATAAATTTTAAGTATTTTGGGCAACTGAAGTAAAGAAAAGCAATAAGAAAAAATCACTCAAATAAAGCTGTAATGTGTTTTGAAACGTCCATGCAAATAACATTCGAAAAATTTCTCCATAAAATAGGGATGATAGAAATATGGAAGTTATATATAAACATGTTTTTAAGTATATGGTGTAATTGATTGAGAGTGAGTAAAAAACAATATTTTATTTACATGTATGTATCAGTAGTATCTATACTTCTTTCGTTTTGATGAACTGGTGTAAAAATCCGTATAATTGGTAAGTTTGAAAAAACGCCAAAGACTGAGATGATCACATACCCTGCTGCTAGAATATAAATAAATTCACTAATTTACCTACATAAAAGTGTTAAAAGGCTGAAAGTGTTAATAAAAAATTACCCCGTTTAATCGAGTCCAAATTTTCGCGTTTTCATGTAGAATTGCGTCGCCGTCAGTGGACCCCTAAAAAAATATAAATGAAAGCTTTCCATAAAATAAGACGATAATAGGGAGTCTTACCTTACAGCAAAGATATAATATTTATTGTACAATTTGTAAAAACTGGTTTCTGGGGTATGTAGTTTGTGTTATTCATGTTTAGTTGTTTTGTAACGAGTAATTGTTTCTCAGCTGGCTGTACGGGCGCTAGAATGGCATTACCCAATATAAAGCAAGGCTGGTATCTATCAATATAATCAATTTTGATTCAATACATTGAACGTAATACTTCACCAGCAAATAATGGTTTGTATGCTTACAAGCTTTTGACAAGTTGTGATTACAGATTGATATCGATCGTCTATCTCGGATTTTGTGACTGCATATATTACAATGGTAAATAAAACTTTTTATTTTTATTTTTATATAAACAAAGTTACATTCTTAAAAAACTAATGATGAAAATATAAATATAAACCTTATTTTGCAAATGCTAACAGTATATTATTTAATATAAGGGACTTATGGTCTCGTGATTCGAGTCG
Source organism: Brachycentrus maculatus (assembly GCF_059751285.1). Lineage (NCBI taxonomy): Eukaryota > Metazoa > Arthropoda > Insecta > Trichoptera > Brachycentridae > Brachycentrus > Brachycentrus maculatus. The sequence continues at coordinate 220,657 of NW_028281221.1, forward strand.
CGGATGCTTGAGAAAGAGTTTTTAGGTTCGGACTTACTTTAGTAAGAGCCGTCTCTATTTTTTTAAAAATATTACGTGATAATATATTCGGACATAAGGTAACAGATTTGTAAAACTTGAATTTTCAGCTACAGTTCTTATACATATTATAAATACTTAAAAATATATACTTAGTAGTCATTAGGATACCATAAACGACGAAGAGATATTATAAAGCCGTAAATTGTCTCCTTTTTAGTAAGCTTGGTTTAAATGTTTCGATTGTGCAACTACATAGTTTATCGGTAGGTTTTAAGACCATTATGCTTATTTCCACATAACATACTGATATTTTCACAACCAAAACGAAGTAATTATTCCGCTTTTTTGGCTCATTATACGGCGGGTTAATGAAACGATAAGATAAATAATTTAGAGTTAAACGATTGAGCCTGATTATGTTAAGACAAAAAACGCAATTATTATTATAAAGTTATAAATACAATGATTTTGCAACGCCCTCCTCACTGAAAAATTATGTATCTAAAGGTTAATCGAAGATCACGAAAATCAGAAAAGATGAAATTCATTTGTTAAACTTTAATTTCAAACGTACACAGGTACTTACGTTATATTACATTTATAAAAATATCTTAATAATATTTCTCTTTTGATTAGGTAATAGTGTTGGATAAAATATGAGATGATAGTTGTAATTCACAATAATAATTTATTTTAGAGGTATTGTGTAGTACAAATAAGTTTTACGAAAAAACATTATTCTGTTCATAGTAATTTTAGCCTACATAACTTAATATAATACAATTAATTTTAATATTGCTTCATTAGTATGTTTCTTGACTGCATTATTTAAATTAATCTTCGTCCCTAAAATATCAATAAATTCTACAAAAGATATACATATCTGTTAAGAAAAAGTATAACATATGGCACTCCAAGGTTCGCAATTTCTCCAAAATGTACGTTTTTGGTCCAAATCATGCCTATATTGATATTTTAAGCTGGAATACTACAAGAAAACGAAATTTATCTTCCTATTTCAATGATATATTGCCTGGAAAGGACGGATGTAATCAATTAATTAACTTTTTTGTATGTTTTACAAAGGTTTACCAAAAATAGCTTTTTTTAATTTTATATCTTCTTCTTCTTCTTCTTTTCCATGTTCGCTCCCTAGGTGGAGCATATGGCCAACACGAGTCGTCTCCAAGTCACTCTGTCACGCGCCATCTCCTTGGCTTCCTCCCAGGTCAGTTGGCATTCTAAGGACATGTCCCAACCATGTCCACCTTCTTCTCTTCAGGACTTCCAGTATGAGGGGCTGCTATTTTTATATACATGCTATTTATAGTTGTGTAATGTAATAAACGTAAATATGTCATGTAATATATATAATTGTGTAATTTAATATACACAGTTACGTATGTACATTACACATATTTGTGCATAGAATAGTTACCATTTTCACAAGAGATGGACTAAGTATAAGCAAGTACTTTATCTTTGTACTCGGAGAAACAGTTAGTGTTAGTATACAAAGGGAACCTAATAATTTTCGTGATTTCAAGAGTCGCTCGTGTTAGAGATGAAATATAACGTTTTTGTATGGCACGTTTCTTGTTTTTTCCTCGGTTTGTTAGGCTATCTCGGAGATCTGAATTTCGATAGAATTGATGATATCGAGTAGAATGTGTTGTTCTGTAACGAGGTGCTTGCGCCCGCGGAGAGCCTTTGGTTGCGCAAAGATGACCGGACTTCTACGCTTCTAATTATCTACCTCACGAATAGAAACGGTTCACATTATTCTTCACGCTGAATTTTAATTATTTATCTCCCATAACAAGATAATCTGCGATGCATAATGTACGACGTAATGCTCGCTTCACACCATCATCTCACCCGAGTTTGAAAATTAAAAGATAATCAATTTAGATCAACCGATCTTTTTTTAATGGGCTTTTTCCATTCCAGTCTCTAAAATTCCTGAATAAAAATAAAAATATTTTATTGAATTAAGTACTTATGGGTTATTGACACGCTTAGAGCCAGTATATATGTACCATATGTATATGTATACCAGTATATATGTACAGCCGAAAGGAATAATTATTTTGAGCATAGCAGTGGAAATCCTAATTCAATATATCAAGCCATAATTCGTTATTAATACTGTTGATGAATTATTAAGCTAAATAAGATACCAATCATGTTGTTTAGGGATTTTCGAATTACGTCTGTCAAACTGGAGAAAAATGTTTTCAAATTACAAATTTTAAAATTTTAATTTTTAATTGGCGTCTTAAGCTTACAACTGACCACTTCTTAATGTAATTTGTATAACTCTAATATAATACGTCCTCCTCTAAAATTTGGTGGTAACCGCATTTGTCTACCATGTTAGAGATCCCGGGTTCGATTCCCAGGGGGATTATAATAAACGATATGACTATGATTACGATTTCGTATGATTTCACTATAATTTTTATTTAATATGCACTTTGCTAACCTTGCCTTCATATAACTAACGATCACTGAAAATTGCATAAATTTGATGCTGTGTCCTATGCACCGTCTTATACGGATGAGGGTAAGAAGAAGAATAATTCAATATGGTGCCATGTGTATTTATTGTACGTCATAATAACAATTGCGTCATAATATTATATAATATAAAGAGAAACCCTAGTGTTTTGTAAAGGTTGTTCAATACTGCACACGAACAAAACATGGTTTATCTGAAACATCAAACTGCCAGACTTATACTCGATGGTATGTACATATATTAAGGAAGAAAGCTACTCGTTTTAAAGCTTTAAGTTTTTATCGACTTTAAACGTAACTGCTGAATATATTATACGCCTTTTCCGAGAAGAATATTTATTATACCTCCTGTATTTGAGTAAAACAATGGGAAATATTTTCACTTTCTGAATATTCCTTGTACAATGCACTTTTATTGATTTTTTACATTCTCGCATGAACAGTAAAAACACTCCCATGCAAGATTTGCCCGAGTAATATTTACGAACGTTACTTACGGCTATTATGGCATTACAAGAAACAAGAGGGTTCGCTTTACGGTTACCCCCAGGCAGTGGTGTATTCGTGAGGAGAGTACAAACGGATTCAGTTCTTAACGATACAAACCGAACAAATGCATATAATCGTCATGCCAATGCCGCCATAATTACACCGGTCCTAAACTCCTTCTACTGTTTCCTAATATCCTCTTAATAACATTACCGTATTCTTAATAATAGTCATTTCAGGATCCCATGTTGCCTTCAATCATAAATCATACATACAATTAAAAAAATATTTCTGGCATATTCATATTAAAAACGTATTTAATAACAAGCGTTTACTACGCAATTACTTAAGAAAAATAAAGAAATTATTTGATTTATTACTTTTAATATTATTTTATGTATTAATTTTAAATCAAACACAGATTTTTTTAGTCTACTAAGTTGTATTTTATTAACAAAAACACATAAAAATGTTAAAACTGTCATTTAGAATTATATAGCTACATACGGACCGTAGTCCATTTGATCTTCACATTCGTATGATAATGCCCTAACAAGGCGAAACAATTGTCACAATATAATTTTATGTGTTTTTGTTAATAAAATACAACTTAGTAGACTCAAAAAATCTGTGTTTGATTTAAAATTAATACATAAATTAAAATGGAGTTCTACAAATTAAACGCCAAATCAATAAATATATTTTTTTAGTATTATTGTTTTTCATTGCCGCTTATCAACATTTTAACCGAATTGAGTAATAATTTTCTACCATTCGCGATGTTTTGAGTTTGATTTTCGGTTAAGTTTATTTCATTTATTTGATATTCATTTTTATTTTAGTATTATACTTAACATAATGGACCGATAATCTGAAAAGCAAGATTGATTTTATTTTTGTAGTCTATAAATAGTCCTATAAATGGTTTAGGTGGTAATGCATTTGAAAATAACGTTAAGTATTCAAAATAATTACATAAAGTTTTTTTTTAAAGAATTTAATGTTACCGTATAAATCCGGTTAAAATAGATATACAAATCAAAATAATAAAACCAGTAGCTTTGCCGGAATATCTATCATAATAAGATGTTTAAACCTCGATATTAAAGATTAACCCTAAAAGAGAAACAATTGAAGTTGGACGATATCAAATACAAAATTGACCACAGCTCGCAACCACTAACGATTAGTGAGTTCTTTGACTCATTTTTATGAAAATACTGGACCATTTATGATTCGTTTGGTGTGGGATTTAGATTATACTATTATTTAAAATTAAAAAAACCTTTCCGGTACACTAGAGATGCTGATATTGCTTATATAACCAAATTACCACAGTTTACCTACTTACTGTATACGATTAAATGTAGGTAACAATAATTTACTAACCTACTAACCATCACGCTGCTTCCCCGCAGGGGTAAGCAGAGAGAATAGAACGCTACATCACTGTAATTGCTAAAAATCGCCGCCTTTTCCATATTCATGGTTCTCCTCATACATACCCGCCGATTATTTCCACTCTTGACTTTACCACTTTTAATTATTTGAAATACTTGATCATAGAAAGATTTTCTCGGTCTTCCTCTGCTTCTTTTTCTAATTACTCATTCGTTCCACATACCCAAACCATCTCAGCACACCTTTCTTAATTTCATCGATAATGCTTATCTCAGCCTTGCATTCTTTCCTTTTATCACCATTATAATATATATCTTTTACATTGATTTGTGACAAATTTGTCTGAGAGATCGCATCTGGACTGCATTAATTCTAATTCAGTCCTTCTTTTGCCAACTTCATGCTTTCATAGTTACTTGATTTTCTTTTAAACAGAAATATTTGTGTTTTTATTATTAACAAAAATATTTCAATTTCATGCTATTTCTATATATTACTAGCTGTACCCGCCACGCGTTGCTATGGCTTAATTTGGTTAAAAGAAAAAAAAATTAAAGCGTACAATTATTTTATGATTCATTTTACAATGCTTGCGAATCAATGAAAATAGTAATAACCTATGAAACAACAATGCATTCCAAAACATAGAAAATGCCAAGCCTCAATATCTGTCAACATCGCCTCGTATCGAATTGTGATGAAGTGGATTCGAACCCAGAAACTCTGACTCAAGAGTCCGCGACACTAACCACGAGGCCATAATCCAACACATTATATTATTATTATTAGATTATGTCAGTATCAACTTATATAATCTAAATTGATATGCATGAATCACAATAATTGAAAGTAGATTGGATTTTAGCTCAATGCCATTTTGTTTTGGTATGCGGTTCGTGAGCTTGAATACGCCCCTGTGGAGGGCGCGTGCGACCCTCGGCTAATAGTTATTCGGTGTTGATTTAACTTTAAGACCCAGGGGTGGTTTCCTTCCTCCGTCGTGATGGAGAGGCCCGGAGCATAACTCAAATCTTATCGATTTGGCTATTTTCAAGGGCGGCTCTTGTATACCGAATACTTTTTGCTTGGCGACCGCCGTCTGCGTTTTGACAAGGATTTCTTTTAATTGAGGTTATATTACAAACACTTTTTCTTTGTCTTAATCGATACAGTAATTTTAGGACAATGACACTATTTGTAAAGAAGGTGAAGAATTATTTATAGATTTGGCGTTTAATTTGTAGAACTCCATTTTAACTTATGTATCAAATGTTAAATCAAACATTGATTTGTTTGAAAATGCCGTAACTAGGCGAAACAATTGTCACAAAATTTATTTTTTATGTCTTTTTTTAACGATTAAATACAATTTCATTTATTGATTCGGCAGTCACTTTGTGGTAAAATCTATCCATTTTTAATTAATGTTTTACTTAGTAAATACTATTTCTTAATATTTCAAACACGGTGTTTGAAAATGATGCGGAATGCACCGAAACACGTGTTACAGTAGATTTTAAGAAAAAGTGGTATTTACTAATTAAAAATTAATTAAAAATAAAATACAGCTTAGTATACTCAAAAAGTCAGTGTTTGATTTAACATTTAATATATAAAATAAAATAAAATATAAAAAAACGTGGATAATGTTTTTGAAAAATTCTCTAAAAGACATAATATACATATGCGTATCTATAGGTATGCAGAGTATAATTTTTGAAGCCATGTAGGTACCTGTGTTTAATTTCATGATAAGAGAAATATGCGAAATCGAAGATATCGTTAGGTGGGGAAGGCAACGAAGAAGATAGTAGTATTCGCATGTGAGGAGAATGGAACCATCCAGATTCTTTCACGTTTCATTTCACGGCCAACCCCAAGATAGACGACTCTGGGCAGACCGCCAAAGAGATGGATTGATAGCTGGAAATCGACATCGCAGGAGGATAATCCCCGCAAAAACAGGTTACAAGGCCTACACCAAGAACAAGATGTCACTTAAAAAAATATTTTTTGTTTTATTCTACACATAAAAATAATATTAAAATATCTAGGTTCATATTTAGTTTATATAATAATTGCATTTAAACTAAATACGTACTTACTGTAATCACTAAGAAATGATCGCTATTCATATGTTATTTACGTTAAAATGAAAATGATAAAATTGGTGGTATAAAATGTTAATGTGTCATTTTATTAATTCGTATAACTTGAAACTCTACCTTACGCCTAAAACGCAAAGTGTCGTGAGTCACTCTCACTTTCACCTTCAAATCTTTATTTCTTCGTGTATACAGCACCTAAACCTCTTCTAATAACCACCAATTTACTTTCTAACCCCATTCACTACTCGATCCACCCCACCCTACCCACCCCAACAACGTCACGCTGATCGTTATCTTATTACGAATAACCCTGATTCACACAATAAAATAGTTTTCATACAGGCAGTTAATAAAAATGACACTTTGTTTCACCGGGTATTCAGAATTTTAGCCTTCACGTATACGTAATTACTGGGCAACCGAGTTGTGGATGTGAGTCATTTCTTTCGAAGAAATTTATAGAAACACGCATTTCTTAAAATTTCTTTCGATTCTTGCGTTTCAATTTTACACACTTTTATTGATAAATGAGTTGAAAACACGAAATCTGAAACGCATTCCGAAAGGTCGAGTGTGAAAAATGATTTGCTTGTGAGTTCAGAATGAAGGATACATCAATCATGTTTTTTGGTTATTACTTAGTATGTAGGATATACGCGATACGAGTACCTACGTATTTACACAGACATTGTAGGAAACAATGCCAATGATGCAACATGAACATCATTTTAAAACGAAATTTAGATTTATGTAGTTTTATTACGAATGTATCAAAAAGACGTCGTAATTTTTTGCGAAGGGAATATGACTTTTAGACTTTTATAGTCACTGTGCGAGACATCGATAATAACACTGGCCCACAATTTACAACTTTCATTTTGTAACTTGCATGAAAATATCTGATCTTTATGCACTTTGCAAAGCTGAATTCAAAAACGAAAGCAAAAGTAGCACGTCAGATTTTTTAGTCATGGAAATTTTTAATTCTGATATTGAGTAAAGTTTATCTTATTATTTATGTATAAATATATATTAAACATATAATGCTATCGTATTCAATATGAATAAGTCAATGTGTATCCACTGTTACTCCATAATTATCAATACTTTTTTTGAATCCCTTAGACCTTAGACTAAAACATGTCCAGATACCAACCACTATTACGGTTTCAACGTCCATACAAATCCATACAAAAAATAATATGACTAACATCAAAACTTGACGTGATACAAGCTTGTCACCATATAGACTTTGAATAAGAACGATTAACTTAGTCCAAATCAGTCATCGAAATTTCAGTTACAAAATCATTGTTGGCTAGTGTTATTGAGGACCAGCATTCATTGAGTCGCATTCATTCCACCGGAGAGGTCACATGTCTATTCACGCCCGATTTATTTAAAGATTGTATGTACATTTGATTTTTTTGTTTTTAGAGAATATATACATTTAGAAAAAATATTTTTTTATTTTTTTTAACTCCTTACCTTTGAATGACCCTTTTCTTTTTAAAATTTTATAATTATTTCAGTGAAAAACTTATTTTTCAATGAAAAAACGGTGTTTTATGAAAAAAATCAATTACTTAAAAGGTTACCTGGATTTAGAGAAAATTAAGTTGGGACGTAATACTAGGCCTTAAACCTTGATAATAATGTCCTTATCAAAAAAAAATCTCGAATAAATTCTAATTATAATAAATACAGTTTTTCAGCCACATTCAAGGTAAATCAAATCGTTAATCACGCCCTGTAAAATATTTCAAATTGCGTGATTCTGATAGTAAACATTTTTGTCAAATGTCCATTTAAAAGTGGTTGAATTTCAATAAAATTTTGATAAATTACTGATTTCAAAACACGAAAACGTTGGTGACTCAATAGGCCTAAAAATAAACTAGGTTCATGATGCGATCCGTGGAGAACTAATGTATTATGTATATAAAAAAGTGCTAAATTATGGAAAATCGTCGCAACTCACAACTTATCATCCGTAATAAACATGGATACCGGATTTAGTTTCACACATTTCCATTAAGCTGACATTAAACGATTCTTTCGACAAATGTTTTTAAGATTAGTATTTATGTCATCAAATTGCGGATTCCACTAAATTCGTAAAGGAACATAAATATTAATGTGGTCTTTATGGGCAAGACTCCTTAAATTCTTAATTTTCGCGTGGTTTCCAACGGGTGGCATTATTAATTGAATGATAAATGGATCAAATATATAAAACATACTTGTTTTTTCAAAATAATTATGTTATTACGTTATTTGTCGGTTTATATGTAGGTAAGGATACTTACTTTGACAAAGAGCTATAAGCTAGCATCCTTAAATATTACTTATATGATATTTTGGTTCATATTACTTTGAATCCATGATAACCTATAGGTAAAGTAAATATATGTTCTAATGTAAGCAGCATTTACGTACTTTTTTAATTCCGCATATTAAGTATTAGTTATGTCTGGAGATAATTTAAATATTAAAATCTTGTACAAAATTTAATAATATTTAAAAACATGAAAATTTTACAGAAATTATGTAACCAAAAACTGAAAACTGGGTAGGTGTATACAACTGAAAAAATATATAGATAAAACTCAAAAATAAAAATTAAAGAAACAAAGTAATAGAATCTAGTGAAATAATATATGAAAACACTATACACTGAATTCAATACGTATGAAATTTAATGTACGAAGTTTATTTTATACATGTATGAACGAGTGTATATTTGGATTCTACGATACGCGGTATCTTTCCAGTCTAGAAGAGAATCAAGTCGAACTTTGCGGAAGTTGGAAATCTTCAGTGAGGGAGATTACTCGTGTTGAGATAATAACAGTAATCAAGGAGCCATGCTATCATTATTGGATCCGATCCACACGTTCCAATAGTAAAGCCACTTATTGGAAAAGAACACAGCATTTATAGACAGCGTGATTAGACCTGTTAGGAATAAAAGCGCATCGCAACACCGAGCCTAATATTTTAACAAGGGATAATTTACAGAAATTACCCGGACACAGAACGATTTAATAAAAAATACTGAATTTTAAAATAATTGTGCCCCTCTGGATCACGCTCGTTATGGTTCGGTTTAAATACGTTTTTAATATGACCTGTAATTTAAAATCTCTTTTCCTTTTGATCTGTCTTGATTGATTGAGGAGATCATAATCCGAGATTAGATTAACTTGCGCCAGTTTGGTGAATTTACCTCCCAGCGTGAGACTTCGATTAAAGTACATTGAGTAATACCAAATGGGATGTGCTGAGAATGATTAATATGTCTAAAGGCTTCCTCTTATTTGTGTATCGATATCGTCACATGGCTTATGCAATCTCGCAATTTTCTCACGAAGGATACTAACGGTAAACTCAAAACAAAACATTGGTTTCAAATATGTAATTAAGACTGAATTGCACGGTTTGTAATAATAGCAATGAAAAAACTGTAAACGACTAATTTCTGTTCAATTTGAAATTTATTTTAATTTGATTTAAATTGAAGAATTTACCATTTTTTCACCGACAGTAACAAACAAACAAAAAATACAATATTTCCATATAAAACGAAAATTATGGTAAAATTATAGTTTTCTGTATATACTATACTGATTGTAATGAAAGAAGGTTAATAATAGAAACTACGTCAATTTTAAAACAGAGGATACAAAAAATTAAACATCAATATCTTTTTGATTAACAAAACATTGAAAAATAATAATATTGTATAATAACTTGTCAATATTTACCGGTTTCGAGACGACCCAAACGTCTCTTCGTAAGAACAAACAAACACTAGGATGCAAAATTTATTATTCACCACTACCATAGCACTATTAGTATTAATCTGTCCTGAGACCAATATGAACTAAGGATATTTACTGAAAAAATAACAAATCGTTCGTATATAAAAAGTGAGACTTTGGGTTAGCAGTCACTGAACAGACAATATTTTTAAATAATTTTAAAATGTAATCGAAACATAAATATTCGTTTTATCGCTTTACACAGTAAAGCAAATAAATAGTGATCGTTTAGTATCAAAATATAATAAATTTGGTTTGTTGAAGCAATCCGAGCCCACGTGTTTCTATTAATATTATATATTATTTGACTGTTAAAATAGAAAACAACATATTTGGTTAGAATAATTACTGTAATTTTGAATATTTTAGGCATAAAATAAGTATTTTACTATGTATATGAATATTCAATAGATTACTAAACAATGTAGGGAAAATTCAAACTACCTTGTTAAACTTAAGTAATGATGGCAATTGATAATTAATTTTTGGATCAACCTTCGCCTTTTCCCATTTTGTTGATATGTTTGAAAAAACATTGAAAATTGATAGCATCAGGAAAATTCCCATACTTTTACTCTATAATTTAATGCCTTGTTTTATAATCATTGACGCAAATTATGATGCTTAATTGAAATTTATGTATGTCATTTAAATAATTTTCTGGCGTTAAATATAAATATGGGATATGGGTATATTCAGTGAACCTGTTTATAGTTTATCAGTACCTACAACTGATTTTATGAAAGTACATGTAAATATGAGATTAGGCCGATCTTCACCTCTTGTATTCTACCCTCATTCATGTCAAGTCATCATTTTCTTTAGTATCTACTAAATTACATAAAAGTCAAAATTAACGCAATCGATGTCACTGTGTTTATGAAAAAAAAAATCAACGATAGTAAGTAACGATTCGTAAACGTTATAATTATCATTTTTTTCTATTTATTCATTCAAGAAAAGTTTGTTTAACAGTTGCTTTTCTTAAATTCCTATTTATTCGCCGTTTTTATATTTCTCCACACTCTTTCATGTAAAATAACCTTATAAGTACTAATAACGTGATTTTTATGTAGTTTCTAACCAAAAATAATCACTTTTTCGTACATTTTTGAATTATGTCATATTTTTATTATTTACAAACTCGTATTATTTTTATTTTTATTTAAAAACATACCTTCGTCTTTCCTTTTTTGCTATTTATATTTACTGGATATTTCCGTAGAGAGTAAAAACTTACAATTTTTCAATGTTCATATATTTTGTAATTGGCAATTTTTGCATTGCTTTGAATACAATAGATACTTTTTTTTTTCAAATTTTGCCAAATATTAAAAGAAAATGTATTTTAGTTAATCATAATAAATAAATAAAAAGTGTAACAGCCTATATACTTAAAATATCTACAACCTACAAACTACATATTATCTCATTAAAAAAATGGTTTTAACGGATTTAATATTTTGTTATTTAAATAGCTACATGAAATATAGATTCATTCTAAAATAAAGGCTGTTAAAGATTTTTCTAATAAGCACTTGTGAAAGACAAATAACAACCGGTCATTAATCTTCCTTCGAGGAATAGAATATCGTAACTTGAATGTCAGAATCTTCAGAAAATTGTTATTCATTCAATTTAGACTATTAAGTAATTTGTTATATTTTTTCCTCGACTCGTACTCGTTTTGAAGATCAATATAGTTTGCAATCAATTTTCGTCAGTTAAAGTGATGATGGATCATTCCACAACTTGTACAAGGTCTTGAGTAGATTCCCATAATTTGGTTCATCTATAACATGGCTAGAATAAGTAAGACACCAATAATTAATCCGTAAAAAACCCTGTTTAAACATAAAAATATATTTACTTAATACTATATACAATTTTTTTTATAATTAACGCGTTTATTCGATATTAATATACTTCTGAATCTAAGGTTTTTTTTTTTAAATGATAAAAACTAATCAAAGCCTATAATATCTTAGTACTTTTTAAATGATTTTTATACTCTTTTTATGTAGGTACCGTTTTTATATTTATCCAATGCACGCGGTTATTTTAACGGTAATTTTTCTTAAATCAGGGACTTTAAGTCAAAAATATTTTGATATGATGAAAACCAATAATTATACAGTTAAATAATCAATTTATTAAATTTTGCAGCATTTAAAAAATAATGTCTATATTTTATTAAATCATTCGGATCTTATCATTTAAATATGTTTATCAAATATGCATAACTTAATTTTGTTGTGTGAATGTTGTCTTAGTTTGTAATTTGCATTAAATTTCGTTAAATATTTACATTTCGCTTGCCTTTTAAAATAAGAACTAATGGGTTTTTTATATATTTTTAATTTTTAATTATAATTATCCGTGGAGGATTAAGCACTTAAGAGGCTGGCTCCAAGGAGCATAGCAACATAGTTTATGATATTAAGAATTTTATAACTTAAACAATTTTTATTCAAAAATAATATGTAAATGAATTTCATTCACGGTTATCTATTTAGTTGTTATATATATTTTTTTAACTCAAAGATACATGATTCGTACGTAAAATATTTTATAAATTTATCATTCATAAGTAAAGAGTTTATAGTGAAAGAAATATTATCGAAAATACTTTGAAATTTGATAATATGACGTTTATTATTCAGACAGGAATTCCAAACTTTTCGTTTTCTAGACCGGAACTGCGAGTATTACATTTTAACCGCAAGCTTGTTTTTGTGTGCATTATTGATAATAGTTATTAGGTACTGATAGTTTTTAGTCATCGGATGTTTTTACTAGCGGTTTATAATAAATCGATTAAAACTGAGACTGGAAAATCGAATATTAACGATGCCACAATGAAATTTCAGTGAACGTAATAGTTGAATCCGTTTATGGCATGCCGAGAAAAATAATATAGATTGTACAAGAATTTGATATAGATTTTTGTATCAGTCTGATTATTTTCCATTATTCGTTCCAAAACATTTTTTAGTCAGTATTTAAAGCAATTTTAGTGCGACTAATGAAATTGCCAGGACGAAATCAGTTTTTCAGTGATTTTATTTTATTTTTTCCATCATGAAAAAAAGAATATACGAGTTTTTTGGACACTGTTTGAAATACATTCATTATTTTAAAATAAACATAACTTAACGTTAATTTCACTCTGATAAACTTAACTCATTTTTCGAATCAAGTGATAATTTTACGTATTTCTAATACCCTTCTTCACATATGTGCTATTATATTAAATATAATATTATCTGCTAGACTTACCAAACGCATATTTTTTGGTTATTTATTTTTGTAAATTGAATTCGTTTAAAGGAGAAAAAATAATGAGCCTTAATGATTAATAATATTAAAATACAAACATATTTAAATAGAAGCGATTATTTTTTAAATTGTTTTAATAAAAATTTAAAATACTACGTTGAATACAAAATTTATTACAAAATATATGTAGTATATTAGGTATCACTGAGACCAATCATATAGCATATATCTTGATATATCTTGGATTGAGTACAATTTAAAAAATAAAAAAAGTTGTTAAGTTATTTATTAGTAAGACATTGCGCAATTATAAGATTTTGAATTTTATTTGTTTATTTATTAATTTATAGATTCACATTCAAGATTTTGTATAAATATAACATTTTTATAAGATGTACACACTGTACTTAAAACGTTGCCAATGAGTGTTTCTTTCAACCCCATATGCAGTAATTTACCCCAGTTCTCACACTTGTTTCAACTGGAAAAGTCACTGCCAGTTTAGGTTACATTTAAAAACGTGTTACTTAATAGTAATAGTGAAACCAAAATGAAGAAATGGCATATTATTCATTCTTCAACGACTTGTTTATGTCCACAAACGGGTGTTGCCAGATTGCTTGGATAGATCATTATTTATAAGATAGTATGAACTAGATCTGATAACACTAGATAACATACGTACCATTTCAGTCGTGCAAACTGCAAACTTGCCAACACACGGAATATGGTATTTAAATGAAAGTAACGCCATTTCAAATTCCAGTGACGTATGTATATTTTTTTACAGGATAGAAATTTTAAAGCACGCTTAAACGTTAGATTTAAAAAAGTGCATTGATTTATTTTAAGGTCATAATTAAGAAAACTATTGATAATTCATATAAATAGCTGACACAAACACCGTTTTTATTTCTGATTAATTTTTATTTATTTTATGATCAATTTTTTATTATTATTTACGACAGAGAGGAGAGACATTATTTTTAGATTTAGGTTGTTAAGAACATCATGTACATTAATTACATAAAACACTTTTTGCCATTTAATTCAATCAATAATATTTCAAAATATTTTTAACAATTTAATTTTTATTCAAAAGTGATAAAATATTCTTAAAATTATTGAAATACTTCTTAATGATCTTAGCTTCCTTTCATTCTATGGTACTTAGTTTGAGGCATCTCGATTTTTTCCTTTGTGCATTTTTCAATTTCGTAAATATGATATTTCTCAAATGATTATCTTATTATTTTCTATTCATTAATTTTGTCCGCCTCCGTAGTGAAATGGTCAGCATGCTCGCCTACCGTTCTGGAGGTCCCGGGTTCGATTCCCAGGGGGGTTTAATAAATATAAGTGATTTTTTCACTCTAATATTTATTCAATATTACACTGGACTGGTACCTGAAGTGGAGGGCTGATCACCTTTCCTTCATGTGTAATCGATCGAGATAACACTGCGTTTATACGAAGCAGTGCCCTATGCACCATTGGGGTGCGGTAAGGGATTTATTATTTATTATTATTCATTAAGTTGTAATAATGGGCATTACTACTTAATTCAACTTTGTTTACATAATATTTTGATAGAAAAGTAATTTAAAATATCTGCACAAATATTGTATTATTTTATTGATAACCTACCCATCGTACAGATAATATCACACAATCTGAACAATCGAATTTGAAAAATGTGCTAAAAACGCAAGGGCTTGAAGCCTTACTCGCAATAATAGAATTCAGTTAGCGTCCGGCTGCGCTGAAAGCCGGAAGTAAGTTTATGTCCAAATATTTTTTTTAGAATAAAAATTGGAATTCTTTCGTTTTTTTAAGATATACATTTATTTAAAAAATACTTTGATATTTTTTTTCAACTCCTTCACTTTTTATTAACTCTTTTCTTTTCGAAACCATATATTTATTTCCAAGAAAAATTTATGTTTTCAATACAGAAACGGTGTGTTAAGAAGAAGAAAAAAACAATTACGTCTACGTAACTTTTAAATGTTGCCTGGGTTTCACGAAAATTAAGTTGCGATTTAACGTATGTTGAGCCTTAAAAATAACGTTACATGAATATTTCGCTCACTCCTTTCAAGAACGTCATAAATCAAAAAACTTGATTTTTCAGGAGAACGTTCTTAAAGTCCATAAATATAGTGTAATGTATTAAAAATAAATATCAAGCCACTTAGTGAACTTTTTACTGTGCAACAGATCTTTTTAGGTAAAACCAGAAGGTTTTTCCTCCATTAAAAAAATATTCAGTAAATATTAAGTTAAAAATATGCCTCTTTTTCTGGGATAAAGTACATTTTCTAGGCATTTCGAATACATGCACAAGTGAAAATTGACGATTTTTGATTTATGACGTTCTTGAAAGGAGTGAGCGATTTATGTTTTTTTTATTGACAGAGAGATAGGATATATATACATGGGTAGCATAATGTTAAAAGGCGTATGTGAGGCATCTTTATGTTGTTGTCTCAATAAAATAATAAAATGGTCGTTAAATCTTGACAATTTTTTTTATACATCAGTTTACTAAAAATACGTGTTTATTGTAGTATTATTAAGCTATTACTGGACGTATATAAATTTCGTCACGACAACCTTCGCAACGTTTACGTGGCAATTGGTGCTTAATGTAAATATATAAATCAATAAATTGATTTCGTAGTCGTTAATAAAACATACATAGGTGGACATGATGACGACAATATTGGAAAAGTCGTTTATTGTATACCAATAAAAAAACCTTATTAGTACGTAATATATGCATTTTATTTTACTATAAGTTTTTTTGAAATATAAAATATCTGAACTCGTTTTTATAATTCTCATTGCATCATTATTATTATTATATAAAATGTTATGAAAAAAAGTGTTCGTTTGTTCAAAATCTCAAATCGCTTAAAATTATTGACCGGTTGGTTTGAAATTTTACCACAACGTAAGATTCGAATACACGTCTGTTTTTATGTATTTGTGTAAATAAAAATGTAAATATTCGTTTGTCCAAAATCTTAAATCTTCTAAAGTAATTCAAATAGAAATTTTGCATTCGAATAGACGCGTTTTTATATACTGTGATACATTTTTTTTTAATACATGAAAGTGTCATCTATTAGATGTAAATCTCATGGCAGACGTCGTACTTCTTGACAGTCGATATCACCCAAAGTTTCAAGAATTTGAGTAGTGTGGTTGTCAATCATTGATAGAATTGGTGAATGTTACACGTGTGTAAAGTGATGACCATTAAACCAGCCTATGCCGGTCGTAGGCCCCGTAAATGTGAAGACTTTCATATTATTCTTCATCTATGTTGAGATGTCAATAAACAATATAAAAAATAACTCCTATGTAATTCGAGACAATCCAGGTTTGTGAATAAGTATTTGTACGCACTCAAAATGAAGTTACTATGTATATTTTTCGCAAACTACATATAACTTGCTCACAATACGGATCGATATACATAAATAAACGTGACGAAATAAATTGAATGTTATCATTACCAAAATACGTAGATAATGGCCTTGTAATACCACCCTAAGAACTCACAAATAAATGTACCATCTAAGAAGTAGGTGTGTAAATATATTTCAAAGCATCTGTGAGATTCCAATGATATTTTAAAACTGACCGCGTTATGCAACACTTTAATAACCGATCATGCCCGAAGCCCGGTGGCGAAATCGAAAGAGCTCTTGTGCACTACACGGAATTTTGCTGTCCGACAGTCCGGTGAAGGTTCAGTCAGCATGAAAAAACGGATGCTTGGCTTGTGCACTTGTCCGTCTTTCTCCGGATCGGTGCGCGATCACGGTGCGCGTGAACTCGATCACGCTCGAACTGTCGTAGTCGCTTTTATTTGACAGCCGGATAGTAACATTCCGTGTGGTGCACAAGCGCTCTAATATTTCATAGGTCCCATTATTCACAGTTCACGTTTGTTTGAATTTAGGGGTCCATTCACACTTCTGCTTTCAAATTGCAAATTTACAAACTAGAGGGATAGCGAAACAAGAAAAAACCATGAATTATTTATTTGCGAGATGGCTTTGAATAGAAGATTTAGTATGCTTTTACACTATCCTAGGTCAGGGGTCGGCAGTCTTTTGGACCAAAAGATCCAAACATGAATAGCTAAAACGGTTGAGAAATTTTTGGGGAGCGATTTTTTTAATTTAAACAAATTAATTTAATTTATTGGAAACAACGTTCAAGTATTTTTAAGGTAACAATTTTTATTTATACTTAAATATATAGTAGTCGTACAGGAGAAAGTGACCAACTAACAAATCGTAAAATGTTCAGGAGGGCCATTTAAGTCACTTTTGATTGGCAAGAAAATAAACATCAATGCAGTCAGTCATTTCAAACAAGTCAATGTATTATACTTCCAAGTTTAAAATTCTTTGGAATTTTTTCAGGGCAATATTAAGCTAGTAAGATATCAAATAGTCAATGATCACGTTTTTGTAAAACAATGCACTTGGTCACTTTCTCCTTTATGACTACGATATGCATATTTTATATGTGGAGTTCTTTTCTCTCCAATTATGCACAAAAAATCGTTTAAATGCAAATCTGTTCTGTTCACTATATTCTATTCTAAATTAAAGTTACGACAAAACGTAACCAATCCTGTGTTACCAATATTAAATCATTAAATCCCACCAAAACGTAAGAATTTTGCAAGCTAGAATTCCTGATTACTTAAAATAATTTATAATGGAAATGTAACGTTCTGGTGAGGACCTCCACATATTTACATCTGCTTTCAGATATATTTTTGGCTCAGATTCATAAATTTATTATAGATGTATAAATCAGCGCAAAAAAGATTTTTATAATGCATTTTTCTATTATTTTTTTTTAAGTATTTCTGTTCCTCAAAAAATATTTAAAGGACCTTTTAACATTCAACGATTTATGTATTTTATTCTGCATTTTTGATCTATCAAGTAAAGAAGACAGAATAAAACTAAAGTATATACTACATAGCTCTAATTTATTTCATGCAAAGAATAGTTTTAAAAAAATCTAAATTTCTGTTAAAATTGTCATTTTGAATTTAACTAAGAAAGAGCCACACAAATTGCTTAAAGAGCCACATGTGCCTCGCGAGCCACATGTTGCCGATCCCTGCCCTAGGCCGATATTTGCGAATTCTTGCATAAGTATTTCACCATCGGATCTGCGATTTTATCTTTCTTTTTTGTTTAAGACTCTGCTTCCCACAAAACCGTGACCATGTCAGCATCGCCTTGTTTAACTAAGTGAATTTCTATGTTTTTTGCTTTAAATAAAATTTATATTTATATTTTTGTATCTGATCTGATTTTTATAAATATTTTTCCTCCTACACAACGATTCGTACTATTTATCATTATTATTACTTTGGATTTACATAATATCGTCCTACACGATTAATTGAGTCCAAATTATTAACATCATAAAAATTCCTTCTAATAGAATTCTTATTGTTATGAAATCAAATTTGTTCACATATGAGTATATGTATTATTCAGTAAAAAAGTAGTTTCGCCTAAAAACAGAGCAGTTATTGAGTGATTTAAGAAATGCATGTTATGTCTTAAATAATTAAATAAAATATATAAATAGGTAAAAATTCAGTTCCACTGAGAAATGTCAGTACAAAACATAAATTCTATATATTTTTCTTACATTCCTGGGAATCGATCTCGGGATCTTCAGCATGTTGGGTAAACTCGATGACCACGTGATCACACTATGGGGGCGGACAGTATAAATTTAAGTTTAAAAAAATTAAATTGCGTAGTAAATGTATGTTTTATGTAGGGTTGCCGTTCGTCTCTTTGATTCAAGAAATGTAATTATGATGGACAGATATAATAATTACATATTATATTTTGACATCTCATCAAAGATGAAGAAGAATATGGAAGTCTGGGCATTTACAGGGCTGACGACCGTCATAGGCTGGTTAAATGTCACTTCAATGTAATATCACTTTACACACGTGTAACATTCACCAATTCCACCCATTATTGACAATCACACTACTCAAATTCTTAGAAATTCTAAATATATGAACCAATTTTGAAACATTGTTCTTGAATCACTAGAACTTCACTAGAGACATCTATTGGTGAGATGAAAAGAAGCTTTTTATTGAGCAGAAACACTTTTATTAGTATGTGAGGTCCGAATCCTGGATTATAATCTCACACATGATCATGTGATCTCCGACAAAAAATGGGTCGTTACATCCGATCTTATAAAAGTAAAATAAAATCGTTTGGTTAAATGCCCTGACAGAATGTTGGGCGACCTATGTTAAGAGAAAGAGAACAAGAACGGCTTTGCATACGATATTTAATATATTCTCTGATCCATGTTTTCCATATTTACGTGTGTTTGATGTGGGAGTCATTATAATACACTCTACCAGGGGTCTCCAAACTTTTCTCTTAAGGGCTATTATAATTACTCTAGAAAATTTCAAGAGAAAGAACCGCTTTAATTTTCTTGCCATTATTTATAATTTCTAGACTAGTTGCTGAGTACGCATCCTTAGCAAGCATACAGCTGCTAAATTTGCTAATCAATTATTATCGTGTTGTTGTAATGTTTATGTAACTTTATCTAAAACACAACTTGAATTCATTTAGTCAAAAAAATAAACATAAATCATGATTTTCAACAACTGCCTTGTTATGCATAAAACATGGAATTTTGTCGAGCTTCCCACCTATTTGATGATGTCGGTAACGACGAAATCCGGTCACTGGTAAAATAAAATATATCTGGAAAAAACAATACATGTTACTTGTTATTTAAATTTAAAATGTTTATGTTTTACATGCTTATAATGCTAGTTCGAATCATTTGAATTATTTGTAGGTGACAACGATTAAGTATAATTTTCTGCGTTTTATACTTGTCATCAAGCTTTACCTAGAAAAGCTTTACATAGATTGTTACCCGTGTGTAAAGTGATCACTTAACCAAGCCTATGACAGTCAAAATGTTTACCAAAAGTAAATAAAACCGAGTTACTATCATGCTACGTTTTTTATTCAACTTATAACAACAACAATAATAACAATAAGCTGTAGCAGATTTGTTTGATGACACTGGTGATAAGCTGTCGCGGGACGGATAGATGACACTCGTCATTAGCTGTCGCGGGCCGGATTGATGACACTGGCGAGCCAGATTTTGCTCGCAGGTCGTAGTTTGGCGACCCCTACACCAAGTTTGGTCGTAATTCAGCAATGTTCTCCTAAGTCATGAAGTATGTAGGTATTTTGTAAGCCCCGTATGACTAGTTCGGTTCATTAGCGACAAGAACAATGCAGCACCCGCGTGCCTCGCAGTGAGCTGTCCCTTGGACGACGCCGTGTAGCGCTGAACCGGTTTCACAACAATATGGCACAGCCTGATTATTGTTTCTTGTTCCGATACTTAAAGCGCCTGAATAACATTACGCCATGCACTATTTTCGTATGTTTCCCCCCAACTACAAGGAGGGGGTACCTAGATGTTCGTACATAAAGATGACGTAACATGAGTAATGGATAGTATGTTTGTTTTTAAAATATTATTTTTAACATTTTTTTAACATCTTAAATGTAAAAAAGAACAAAAGTGAACCAGAATGAATAAAAGTGGTTTTACACACAGTAAACAATGGATGATAATGAGAGTGTAAAAAATAACTAAGTCGAGGAAACCCAGATTTTTGCACAAGTATTTGGGCACACTTAAATATTGATATTTTTTACGTTGAAATTACCAAAAAGCAATTATTCTTATATATAAAACTTTTATTTTTATATTTCAAACAATAAAATCTTTATAAATATGATTTTATATGCAGATCGATTTTAATTTTAGTTTTGTGATTACGTACAATTACAACTTGACAAAGGATTAATAATGATCCGAATACTGTCTTATACTGTCATAAGGCGACACACTGAACCATAACTACTGAAATTCTCAACATCTCACATAGTTTTAAAATAATTATTATTCTTCTTCTAACCCTAATCCATACCCAAAGATGCATAAGGCACTGCATGGAATCGATGGAGTGTTGTCTCGAACATTTATTGCATGAAGGGAAGGTGATCAGTTCTGCGCTTATAGTACCGGTCCAGGGAATATATCTATTATATGAGAGTGGAAAATGACTTATATTTACTTTGACCCAACTATGAATCGAAACCGGGACCTCCAGCACGGTAGCCAAATGCGGTAACCACTACGCTATTCGGGCAGACAGTTAATAATTATTGATTATTTTCATCTTACCACTTTCCTTTAAAAAAATCATGTGTTGGGGATAGTCGTGTTATATTAATATTTGTATTATTTTTAATGTTTAGGACTGGATATTATTTTCATTATTTGAGTAGATCCGAAGACACATTCACATTATATTTATTTAAGTACGTACTTGAACCTACTCAGAAGCTCGGTAAGCTGCAACTTACATAATAAATTAATTTTATTGCTCTCAAAATAATAACTGCCTGACAAAAGGAAAGTAAAGTATGTATTAAAAATGTATTTAAATTCCAGAGCAGACAGTAATGAAAAATATATTAAATAACTATGGTGAAATGTTACGTCTAAATATTTTGTGGGCAGAAAGGTATTCACTGCTCGCTTCCATGGGTGTGTAAGCCATTGTTTAATTCAATTTTATATCTTTAAAATATGTTTTCATTGCGTAAGGACCGTTAATTAATGCCATTGTCGAATTATAATGGTGAAAGTCGACCGGTAGATATCTCGATCAATAATGATCGTGTCCATATTGTATATTGTTCTAAGATCACGATTAAAGTCCGAATATGAAATGCCCTCCCAAATTTCAGGTATTATTATATAACTTGTTGGTTAATGATATTTCTGATTTATTATTAAAGAAAACATGCAGAGTGAAACTTCGAGTTACGAACGTAATTCGTACCGTGAAACTGCTCGTTAATCAAAACATATTTCCCCATAAGAAATAATGTGATATGCGGTAATCCATTCAGGACTTAAAAATCAAATAAAAGAACGAAAATTCTTTATTGAAGGAAACATAAATTACCTAAGAACGTATTTTTACTTTATTGTTTTAAAGGAGCTCTTAATACAAGAAAACATAAGATATTAGAAGCTCATCATGTTTCTGGCTTACTTAAAACCTCTTCAATGACGTTAATTTTTAGATTTTATAATATTTTATAAGATTTTAAAATATTTTATAATTTTAAATAGATGTGGTATACATTATTATCAGAATTATAGTAATTTTTATCTTTAATTTACATATTTAAAATTCATTTTAAATAAATTGTTAGTGACCATTCTGATTATAAACTAAGATATTTTTTCACATGGATTTTTATTCGTAACCCGAATTGTTCGTAGAACCATACTTTGTACTATTATAAAATTAGGGTATCCTTTAGTTTTTTATCCGCCTTTTCTTCGAACATTTTTCAATAATTATTGACAATTTATTCCTAAAATCGTTATGTTTTGAAATTGTATGGATTCCGACCTCGGTTTAGTAAAAAAATATGTTACGGTATCCATGGGTTATCAGCTAACCTTGCGGGTAAAATTATTATGTTTTGGAGCACGTATCCGGTCATCTGATGTTTTAGAACCACTATCAACAATGGGATTCCGTGATTGTGTAATGATTAATGGTTGGTGAACATAATGCTCGCTGCTCCATTACAAAATATTGAGAAAAGTTCGTAGATTGCTGCCTATGATAATATTCACGGTCAACAAATTTGAACGTTTTCTACACAACAAAATAGCACATTTATCCTATTTCGAAATAATGTAAACAGACATTGGTATTTTCTAAAATAAATAAAAAAACGTAACTATAATATTTTTTCGTAATTTATTTTACAGAAAGGGAAAGAACTTAGGACTCGTTCTGCGCTCCTAATATATCCTGCCCACACAGCAATCACATGCGGAAAGGGGGCGTCGAAAAACAATCTGTCATAGGGGATGAAGGAGGTGGAGTGACGTCATCTCAGATCTAGCATTATGGATAACAGGAGCGAAAACGTAAACAGGAGGTAAGGTTATGTTTCACTACATACATTCGCGCTTTTAACGAGTACGCATAATCCACACTATCATCTCTACGTGTGTGTCGCATAGCTGGTTTTCTGACGCGCGGCGGCGCTTCAGAAGTGCCAATGGCCGCTCGACAGCAGCCGCCAGATCGGCGGTCGGCAACGCGGCGTCCGTTTACTGATACTTTCTACCAGGAGCACATCAAACTCGAGGAGGTCGTTTACTGAAACTTCAACATTCGAAATACGAAGCGAGCGCGATCCGAAAAATGTTATGAATGCGAAAAGAGAACGAAAGTAACAGTATTTTTAACGCTCCTCTCTGCCCGGGAAACATAAAAGCACAAAGGTTAATGCGACGCTGTTATCGCTAGCTAGCGCTGCGCAACGCGGACGGGCTACATTCACAGCTGATAGATATTTTAATATAATCATTATATAAAATATAACAACTCCATTGACGTTTTAACGATATTATTAAATATTAATTTTGAACAAAGTTATAAATAAAAATTGTTATATAATAATTCAATAATATGCGACTGGTAATAATTGTGTAATAAACATTTCGTAACGATTTGCAAGAGTAAGAAACAGAAAAGTTTCATGCGAATGCCATATTTCATCAGCTTTAGTAACTGACTGTCACCATTTCCATTTTCGGAAGTTCACACATCTAATAAGCCATATTCAAAATTAGAGCGTTTGATTATGGATAATGAAACATTATCGATTCATTAGTATCGAAATAGGAGTCGAGGTATTTTATATGGCACAAATAAATCATTGAGGGAGTTTAAAGGTCATTTTACAGAAAAACTTGTACTTTATTCAGGGTTGTTAATATAATTTATAAATTTTACAACTATGTGAATTTTATTTTATATTTAGGTGGTTTAAATCTTGAGAAAGTACATTGAAATGACCATATTTGCAATGTACATCGTAATGACTGAGTTGATTCGATAATTCATTTTTGTACCTACAGTGTACAGACGAAAAAAATACACATGAAAAATATTTCATGATTTAAACGAACGACATCTTTGGATTAAAATATATTCAGCGTTATTTCACCAGGAACGCATAAACGCGAAGATAATATTTCTTATTTTATTATGCTGTCTGGCGTCAATCGGTAGACATAGTGTTTCTCTCTCTCTCCCTCTCTCTCTCTCTTGTCAGACCAGTGACGTAGTATATTAAGCCATCTGGGAGATTGGTTTCGCGACGCAAGATACCCGTATATGTTTATGATTGCCTAATACTTATTTCTGCATCATTCCATGACCTAGCACAATCTCACACAAGACAGACGAAGCGTTTTTGTTCTTTGCTTTAAAAGTTTTTTTTTCAAATAGATTCGTAATTAATTAGTGATTGAAAAAAAATTAAGTATACGACAAAACTCTATCTTGTGTAGATTGTAAATAATAAAATATGTTATTATTTATTATCATGCAGTTAAGTGTGATTTACTAGGCGACATGTTATGTGTTATGATTATGCAATTCCTAGTACAAATCCTTTATGCCGTGTAGGTGTAGACAGTGATATATGCTTCCACAATTATTTATATTGTCATTGGAATATCT
Organism: Brachycentrus maculatus; assembly: GCF_059751285.1. Taxonomy (NCBI): domain Eukaryota; kingdom Metazoa; phylum Arthropoda; class Insecta; order Trichoptera; family Brachycentridae; genus Brachycentrus; species Brachycentrus maculatus. The sequence goes on from NW_028281221.1 coordinate 245,997, forward strand.
TGTCGATACACACACTAGAAAATACTAACTTTAAAAAGTTTCCTAGTTTTTTACTACCATGTTCCATAAATATACAAATATTAATAAAAATTAGATTTTTAAACAAAATATTGAAAAAGTAAACATTTCGAATAAATATTTTTATAATTGTTTCTGAAACTGATTACTAAAATTGTTTTATTTATTAAATGTTAAAAATCAAATACTGATATTTAGAGTCTACTTAATTGTTTTTAATTGTCAAAAATACATAAAAATCTTTAAAAATTGTTTCGTCTTGTTATGGCATTTTCAAACTAATAGAAACAATTGTCACAAATTAAATTATTATTTGTTTTTAACAATGAATTACAATTAAGTAGACTCTAAAAATCAGTTTTTGATTTTATAAATTAAAATGCAGTGCTACAAATTAAACGCCAAATCTTTGAATAAATAAATTATTAATCAAACCTATTACTAAATATACTTTTCCATAATTATTCGCTTAATTTGGAAGTATTTTTTTATAATGTATGTGGTTCGTTCTGCAGTGACGTATTCAATTACACAATAGCGCAAGTTTGCTTTATAATTACACTGATAAGGGGATTATTTATGCAGCAATGCTACCGCCTTTACAACAATGCACAAAACCTACCCTTGATGGACTATCATCGCAGTACTTAAAGGTGGCAGGGTAGCGTGTGGAAGAACTAATTCCCTAACTGATTGCAACTCTAACAATGTAACACAGAATCACCACCGCATTAAAAATATCTTAAAAAGAAACCCAGCCTTTCGAATCCCATGCTAAGCAGACTTTTAATTTCATATTTTGCTCCATATATAAAATACACAGGTACATATTATGTTAAATATCTGTACAAAATATAAAATGTTAATATGTATGCTGTTTTCTTTTCATATAACCAGACTTTAAATTTAATGAAAACCTGAAGCAAGAAAAAATAGGAAAAATAGAGTTTAAGGCCAAACTCGCAATAATAAAACTCAATCAACTTCCGGCAACGCATAGATAGAGCAGGTCGTCGGGTCACATACGTTTTTTTGGAATAAATTTTGTATTTTCTGTTTGTTTTTTTCGAATATGTAATGGAAAAATATTTATATAAATTTTTATAACTTCTTACCTTTCAATGACTCTTAATTTTTTTTTCAATACAAAAACGGTGTTTTAAAAAAACAATTACGACAAATTTTACCTGGGTTTAAAGAAAATTAAGTTGCTATTTGTGGCCTTAAGACCACAATAACAAAGAAACATAGTATTTTTATAATATCGACCATTTACATGCTTACGACATTTAAAAACTAATTAACTAACTAACGAACCCACCATCATACCGCTAGCCAGACAGAATAGAACGCCACACTAATCTGTTTTTGCAAACAATCTTTGCGTTTTCCACATTCATGCATCTCATACATACCCGCCAATTATTCCAATTCCTGACCAGACCACACTTTATTTAAGCTGTTGGATAATATAAATATAATGTGGATTAAATAAAAAATTTGTGTGAAAGTAAGCTATTATATTTTTAAACTTTTAAATTTAAATTTTCGATTAAATACTTTAATCGCATGGATTGGGTGCGAAACACTTTTTAATTACATTTGTACTCGTAATTTAAAGAGTTATGTAGCAAAACCTGTTTTTATACGATGCATCGTTTTGAATAAATGTTTTTTTTTAATACACACAATTAATACTATGTATATATTTTAAAATTATTTCATACACGCTTCAAAAATAATAATAAAAAAGTGGTCAAGAGAGACCTATTCAGGGTTTTAATTATAATTGGGAGTATTTCAATTATGAATAATCCTTAGAGGCGGTGCATATTACATATCTTAGTAAAATTTGTTTCTTAACACATTAAATTTACTCTCAAAATATAAAAGGTAAATAAAAATAATAGGAAATATCACCATATGTTAGTTTTAAAGTCTCTATTTCTTCCAGATAGTGAAACATCTTGTATGAATAGTTATTTTTAGAATATTAATTATTTATTGATTGACATCATAGGAAGTAACTATCCTTCACAAAAAAAAATATAAATATATATATATATATATATATATATATATATATATATATATATATATATATATATATATATATATATATATATATATATATATATATATATATATATATAAATATATATATATATATATATATATATATATATATATATATATATATATATATATATATAATATATATATATATATACATATATATATATATATATATATATATATATATATACATATATATATATATATAACACCTTGTATGAATAGTTATTTTTAGAATATTAATTATTTATTGATTGACATCATAGGAAGTAACTATCCTTCACAAAAAAAAAATATAAATATGTATATATATATATATATATATATATATATATATATATATATATATATATATATATATATATATATATATATATATATATATATATATTTATATATATATATATATATTATATATATATATATATATATATATATATATATATATATATATATATATATATATATATATATATATATATATATATATATATATATATATATATATATATATATAAATATATATATATATATATATATATATATATATATATATATATATATATATACATATATATATATATATATATATATATATATATATATATATATATATATATATATATATATATATATATATATATATATATATATATATATGTACGAGTATGTGTGTGTGTGTGCGTGTTTATATTTTTTTACATTTATTTTATTAGGGCGGTTTTATTTCTTACACCATATATACGTATGTATTATGTATATACATATGTAAAAATAAAGTATTCCTTTAGCGACTGAGAGGCGTTTATTACGTCACTCAAATTCAAATTCTTTAAATTATAATTACTTACGTATCCATCAAAATCGAATAAGGCGTCTTTTTAATTATAAAAAGGCATGAAACATCTAGCCTCGAGAAACCTTTAATTATTTTGACGCACACCATTTTTCTATATCCCCTCATCAACGTTAAAATGGACGGCTTTAATACATGCCCGACGGACCCACGATTTTTTACTATAGAGTCGGTCCAGATTTTTTTAAATGAAAAATACTCATGCTTATATAATTACGTGTATTTATTGATAATTTTAATAAAATTTTATGCTTTTATTTAATATGTTTGAAACATATCCACATCCAGTGAAGTAGTTTAAAAAAACATAATACCTTCTTTGTATATTGAATGTTGTTAAAATTTCAACTCTGTTTTGTTTAATTATTATTTAGAGTCTTCAGGTTTAAATCCCTTTTTTTCAATTTTATTTTTCGATTATTGTTGATATTTCAAATTATGGTTCCAGCATCCTAAAACAAAATAAATACATATTATAATATCACTTTATAAACAACTATTTATTGTTGTTTTTTATTGATTTTAGTTCTACGGTTTTCTCATCTCTTTAAAAGTTTATTAAATGCCTTTAGATATATGGAAAAATTTTATCCAAAAATATAATCGTTACTTGATTGGGTTTATATAGTCTCCATTGTGTAGTGGTTAGCAGATTCTGCTACCACGCTGGAGGTCTCGGGTTTGATATTCAGGGAGATTTAATAAATTTAAATATTTTTTCACTCTAATATTTATTTAATATCACCCTTGACTTGAACTTGATATGCAAGACTGGTCACTTGCCTTTATATAATAAACGATCAAAATAACATCGTATCAATTTGATGCAGTGCCCCATGCATTATTTAGGGATCAGTAATAGTGGTAGTCTTAAATTTATTTTAATAAAATACTTCATAGAAGGATACTTATAAGAAAGGTTTTTTACTTTCTTATTTGTATTTCAGCCTTGTTAACCTTAATCCCAAAATGAGTAATGGAAATTACTCATCAGGAATATTATATATCTGACGTGAATTTGATTACGCATTTTTATCGATTGTTGCGCGGTATGATCGATAGTCCTGAAATTATCCGGAACATTGGTCTGTATGTTCCCGATAGTTACCTAATACAGCGTCCACATAGATTGTTTCACATTCCTATACACAGGACCAACCTGCCGATGGTTATGCCTGTAGGAAGAGCTACCGCTATGTTGAACAATATTACAGTGGATATTGATCTGTTTCATGTGTCCGAAGGAGTTTCCGAAGCGGGATTCTTCTACAACTTTAAGTCTTCTTGCTTACTTTTAATATATACGCCTTGAATATTGTTTGTTATGTTTTATTAATTTTTTGTTGTTGAATAAATTGAAAATTGAAATTGAAATTGAAATTATGTTTGTAATGTGTTTTAAAATAAATAAATAAAATAGTATTGAATACGGTTTTATATTTAAACGTGCTGTTATATTCATTGTTTATCAATAAGTCTAGTAGAGTGGCGCCACTAAATATTCAGATACAAACGTCGCCTTAAGAATGTTGCTCTTGTAATTTATTCTCCTTTTAAGAATTTGCTTGACGTTTGAAAATTCAAGGATCTGAGTTGTGAAGGCGAACATTTATTAAATTAGCGTAATTATTATTAATTAATCAAACATATCAGGGGGGCATTAGGCACGGTTGTCTCGCTCATCGTCAACTCAGAGTGAACTGTCATTGAAATGTTAATTTTATTAAATGAGAAACCGGTTTACGATTTGATTGTTACAATATTTTGACACTTTAATACATTTATTTTCACGATAGTAACTTAGAATAGCAATCACGTTAAACAAATGTGAGAATAAATAGCTGTGACTAAGGCTGATCCACACGTCTTGTAATTTTGTTGTTCATTTTCGATAAAATAAAACTCAGTACACAAACCTTAATAATTAATGATTAAGGGGTTGATTTCAAGAACATTAATGATGTATCAAGAGGGACGTAGCAGTTATCGAGATGGTAATAATAAAGTTATCTAAAATGAAACCTTGATTTCGTATTTGTCCAGTATTTGTGTACAAATATTTGAAGGAAGTATGCATTTATTTAGAATTTAGAAATATTTTCAGAAGTATCCCAGTAAATGAAAATTTTGTTAAGTATCTCACATATTTTTGTTAAGTTTTCAGCTTTAATTACTTTGACAGGAAACGTAAACACCAACACAACAGTAACATGGCAACACTGAAATTTGTGTTTAAAAATCTAACATTAAGAATGTTACACAATTTATAAAATGATCACTTAAACCAGCCAATTTTATGTCGTAAGCCTTGTTAATGCCCAGACATTCATTTCCAATGCTTTCCAATATAAACGTACTCTTAAGTCAATATGCTCTTCACTAACGAGAGTGTACTATTTTAGCATTGAGCTTTTATTTATGTATACTAAGGCAGCTTTTCTTTGACTTGTTGACATCTCTCCACGTTTCTGTCATCCTGGCACACGGACTGCCTTCAGGGTACGAACGTGAGTCCCGATCGAGAAATGTTATCGTGAGACCCTTCAATTTATACAGAAAATAAATAAACATAAATTTACTACCTGAAGTTAGGAAAGTATTTTTTTTCAATGTTTACATGTTTACAAAACCAAATCATCATATTATTTAGATTCTTGACATTGACAGAAACTAATGACAAATATTTATGAATGCGAACTAACTGTAATATAATATTTTTGGTGATTTCACTTTCCGAATGACTAGTATATTACCAGAAATCAATGTGTTGAGGTAATAGTTAAAGTTATTTATGATATAATGTAAAATTCTATGGAACTTTCATCATAAGTGCTAAAACGTATTACATAATTAACTCATATTTTATTAAAAGCAGAGGAAGACCAAAGGAAAATTGTCATGATCAAGTATTTTAAATATGTACTCGAAAGTGTCAGGTCAGGAGTCTGAATAATCGGCGTGTTTGTATGAGAAGATGTATGTATGAATGTAGGCGAATATTGTATCTAAAGACAGGTTAGTATGGCGTTCTATTCTTTCTGCCTACCCTTTCAGGGAAGCGGCGTGATGGTAGTAAGTTAGTTAGTTATGAATTCAGTAGTAAAAAATTAAATAATAAATTCAATAATCTTAGCACAGATTGTATTCAGATTGCTAAAACAGCATTCTTTTAATTTCAAAATACTCCTTTGTAATATGATTTGATCAAATCAGAGATGATCAATTAATCACCTTTAAATAAAGTGGCGTTTTACGCTAATTAATTACCAAGATATATTGATTAATTTAAATATTAATTGATTCCCAGGTGTTTGCATAACCCGAAGGCGTTGGTCGTAAATAGTTATACGGATAAAATATATTTAGTTTATAAATAATATATAATTATTGAGATAGGATAAAGAGTTCCGTGTCGTTATTAATTGACTCCAGAAATGCGATGTTATTTTAAACAACTGTGTTTAAAAAATATGGAAATTCCAAGTAGCGCGCTATGGCGGTTTGAAGATTCAAAATCAAGTTAGCAGATAAAATGTATTAATTCCTTTCTGTGATAAATTTGTACTAAAGATTACTTTTCATGCTGAATATTGTTAAAAATAATACAGAGAAATATTATCAAATTTCAAAGTGGATAAAAATTAATGATTAATTTTTGTATTTCAAAGCAAAAAAGATCTAAGTTTAATAGACGATTGTGTATTTTTAACAAAAATAATGTACGAACCGTATCCCTGTTGTATGACGCATGGAATCGCGTTTGTTTTAAAAAAAAATATATCACATAAAACCACATTTTTTCAGGTTATTATTTGGTAAAAAAAAATAACGTAAATATTTGTTGGCCGAATGACATTTCTTGAACAAACGTATACGTAGAGGAAATGTATAATATATTTTTATTATTGTCATTGGAAATTTAGTTAAAAGCAAATATTTGTAATAACGACTAAAATCAACTATTTAAGTGACGTTTTTTTGACAAACGAAAGTGGATGTGGATGATACCTGTCACAAGTAGCGTAATTTTTCTGACAAACCTATCACAGGGTAGAATACAGGAGTGAGGGTCCAGTTAATCGTTTTTGATAAACATTTGTTAATTAAGACAATGTTTTAACAGAAATACTGAATTACGTCATATCAAAATTCTTACATTGGATATATTCTATTTCTAAGTCTATTTCTTCTGTTACGTTAAAATAGGTACCAAAATATGTTTACATATATTTTAAATACTTATCATCACGTAGATATAGGTTAGTTATTGCCTGTTAAATACCTGTATGTAAGGTATATACGATCGATTTGCTTGTCGAGTAATGAGGTCAGTTTTCCATCAAACCATCAATAATAAATAAACCATGGACACTGAAAACGTCAGTGTTGAAAATGCTCGAAGTACGTAAAGATAGTTCAATAATGTACGATAATATGATGTACGTGTTGCCTTACACAATATATTCGTGCATGTATGCACTATACTAGCGCAAGCACAATAGAATAATCATGTACCTACGCAATGTGCAGGCATATAATTTGTTATATTATGGACAATTTGTGTTGATGGGCGCACAATTTCATTCGTTACCAGTCAGTTCAAGTCTATAAAACACTTTCGTGTAATAAACACGTGAATAATAAAAGTATTCACATAATGGTTTATATTTCGGTTCGACCGGTAAATACGAACGGTACTTCATCTCTTAATCGCGCTGCTTGCCTGGTAATATAATATTTGAATGAAAAAAAATATTGAAATATTATTATTTCTCACGAATGTCATAATATCGCTCACTCCTTTCAAGAACGTCATAAATCAAAAATCGTCAATTTTCATTTGTGCATGTTTTCAGAATGCCCAGAAAATGTACTACATCCTAGCAAAAGCGGCATATTTTTAACTTAATATTTACCCGCTACAGGGAAGAAAGTGTTGTTTTTGCATTTTGAAGAAAATGTATTGTTCAATTATTTTTTTAAGTATACTAAATATTTTTCAAATGGAGAAAAAACCTTCAGGTTTTACCTAAAAAGATCTGTTGCACAGTAAAAAGTTCAATAAGTGGTTTAATATTTATTTTTAATATAATATATTATATTTTTAAACTTTAAAAACGTTCTCCTGAAAAATGAAGTTTTTTGATTTATGACGTTCTTGAAAGGAGTGAGCGATATGTACACGTACGTATCAATGAACTGAGTCATAAAAGTTAAATATGTATTAATGTGTTTGCTTCATTAATCTCGACCTTTTTTACGTGGTAAATTGGTAATCGCAAAATTTCGTGTGTGCCACTGTTTATCACGTTTAATGCTGCCTTATAGGAAATACATGATCGAGATAATATGGATTTTCCCTAGTTCTAATGGCGGAGGAAAATAATTTAACTGTGTGTGTGTATGTTGTTATATATACATTTGCTTAAATTTATTAAATATTGATCATATACTTGTATCTGTTACTGGCCAGTTGGTACATAAAATACGTTGAAGCAAGAAATTAGAATCAAGCCGATCAGGAAATTATGGTGGAAATGAAATTTAAAGAATGATTTTTAATTAAAAAAATATTATAAATACCAAAAATTAAAATTGCTATTTAATAAAATTTTAAAAGTGGTAAGTGTACGAGTCTCTTGAGGTTAGTCTTTAACTACATACAATTATAAACAGTTTTTTGGATACATTTTCAAATTGGTGGATACGAACTCACAACATTGACGCGCGACGTTGTTTCTGTTGCACAGCGAACGTCCATTACTAAAATACACAGAATCTTTAATGTAATGAATAATATAACAACTATGCATGTATGTTCGTTTACCATTTAACATAAAACTTTTTTATCGGTTTTACAATGCTTCAAGATATAAGAATTGTTGAATGTGTTCATTCAAAATGAATGAGAATCATAGTTGAATCATAATGATCGAGAAAATTGATAGCACGAATATTTTATACGTCTTTCCAACGCTTCTGTCTTCTTGAAAACGATGTATAAAACTAACTTTAATTATTTAATGATAATGTTTTTAATGCCCAATGAAAACTGCAATAAAGATTTAAAAAAATTCGGGTTATTAATAATACAATAAAATATAAATTGTATACATTCATATTTATTGTATGTACGGTATAAGTAGAGTCTGAGCATTTTCTACCAGTAAAAATCTTTTTCGTATCCATACATATACTGTATTAAATATAAATGTATATGCTTATGCATTTTAAATAATATATATATAATTATGTATTTGTAATATATATATATATATATATATATATATATATATATATATATATATATATATATATATATATATATATATATATATATATATATAAGTAGTATTTACCAAGTAAAACTTAAATGTAAAAAGTAAATATTTTAATATGTTCAACTGTATTTATTTTTCGAGACGTCTTTTGGCATGCGAATAAAGCAAGACAGAACCGTGATCATCTTTATCACCTTGTAGATCTGATTCCCTGGTGTATCTGAAGTTAGTACAGATGTTCGCCATTCACATTGATTTAATTAATATAATTATTTGTCCAATAAAAAATGTTATTGCATAGTGAATAAAATATTTTTTAAATATTTTTGTCTTATTTCCCGATCTAAAAATAAATAAATAATTAGTCATATAATTTATATTTAAAGCAATAACTTTGTGATTTTCCATTTTATAATTAAAATATAACTTTATTTTGAAATCACTGTAAATATTTTATTATAACTTAATTATAATGTCTGCCGGTTAGCTTCGAAACCGGTGGACATTATAATTAAGTTATAATAAAATATTTACAGTGATTTTAAAACAAAGTTATATTTAAATTATATAATTATTTAGTCGCTTGGTACCTTCTTACCCAGGCGTATTGATTTCTGATGCTATTTATTTTCCTTTCATTCTTATCCTGCGCATGACGAACGATAACAATTTTATTTCTGCAACCCTGATATGTTGGATTTGTGTGATCTGTAATAAAATGTTTCTATTTCCGCAGAACATTATGGCGCGCGGTGCTCCTGGTAGTAGTGTTGTTCGTGGGAAGTGTACAGACCGGAGACCCTGTGTTCGATGCTGCTACCCTGATGAGATTGGTCTTGGTGCCGGCGGACGCGGCGGTCGGGTCGGTCATATACCGGATACGTGCGCATGACCAAGATTTCGACTATCCATTGCAGTTTGATATGATCGGTACGTATTGTATATTATATAATTTTCAATAAAAAAAAAATACATTGAAATACTTCAGCTTACAATAAAACTACAGTAATATCAGAGAAAACCACAACGTACAGTTAAACTCAGACTTCACAAATACGTGAGTGTATTTCACTTTACATACTACTGAATTTTATGAGAGAAATGAGTTTTTTTTAAAGTTGTATAATCTCTTCTTCTTCTAACCCTTAACCGCACCCAATGGTGCATAGGACACTGCATCGTACTGATGCAGTGTTATATTGATCGTCTCCTACATGAAGGCAATGTGATCAGTCCTGCGTTTCAGGAACCAGTCCAGGGTAATAATAAATAATTATTACTCATATTTACTTCAAACCCTCCCTGGGAATTGAGCCCGGGACCTCCAGCACGGTAGCTAAACACGCTTACCATTGCACCACGGAACCGGACATGATAAAATTGTATAAATAAAATATAAATTATGAATTTCTTTGACGTAAACTATGAGTTATATAAATTACAGAAACATGTCTTGTGAGTAAAAAAATAATTTATCATTGTTGTGTATAATTTCTTGACAAATTCATTCCTGTATTTTATAAAGACATATAAATTAATGAAAAATGTATTTAATATGTTAATACTCACACATACATATGTAAGTGCATTATTCATGATGTAGAAACATTTATTTTCACCTTGAATAGTTTATTTAAGTTGCCCGGATCTGATAGATGACATTCTGCATATTAAAATATCTTAAATATAAATATGTATGTGAATCTGTTATGGGGAAGTGTTATCTTTTCCATTACGTTATTGTATTGTAGAGTGGTGGTCTGGTAGTGTTTATTCATGGGTTATTCAACGAGTCACAATTTAGTAACGGTGTTAGCATGTCCGATCAACTTTAATTCCAAATCACATCATAGACACAGTTCGATTTACAATCACAATGACTGTGTCAAAAGTTTTCGGCATTCATAGATGACTTGTCAAAAAGAATTTCAATTTCATTCTGGACATAAATAATTAATTCAATCGCCTTGTATATATTATACTTAATAAAATTTAAGAACATAGTTACTATACAAAAGTATTTTTTTATTTATGCAAAATATTATGCCTGAAAAAATTAAATTAAATTAAACATTAAAAATACACAAAAATTATAAAATCCATTCATCGTATAATATTCAGCTATCATTATTTATTAAGTAGTGACAGTGAAGCTATTAATTTAAATTTACGGTCATTATTATGATAATGAAGAAATAATAAATTTAAGCGTAAAATCTCATAAAATCGCTTATGGAAATTTGAATATTATTTTAAGAGGAATATTATTTGCTTCGATAAATGTTGATATTATTCCATACGGCTTTATGTTTTACAAAAATCGACGGTAATAACAAAATTATGCTAACATTTCGGCGCATGTATGTTTGAAATTTTATTTGTATATTTAATAATCATTATGACATATCAGATTTAGTGGTGTCTATTTAGAAAATATGAAAAGACGAATTAGACAAATAAACCAGCTATGTGACAAATCTTGATTGATATAAGATATTTAATCCATTGTGCCCAATGTTTTGTTTTAAGGGATCAACCTTATTAATGTATCATTAACTATACTATCTAAAAAATATAAACTATCATTTTTAAAACATATTAACTTAATAATTTTCGTTCGCCTCCGTAGTGTAATGGTCAGCACGCTCGGCTACCGTTGTGGAGGTCCCGGGTTCGATTCCCAAGGGGGGTAAAATAAAAATAAGTGATTTTTTCACTGTCATATTTATTCAATATTACCCTGGACTGGTACCTGAAGCGGAGGGCTGATCACCTTTCCTTCATGTGTAAACGATCAAGATAACACTGCGTTTATATGACGCAGTGCCCTATGCACCATTGGGGTGCGGATAAGGGTTTTATTATTATTATTAACTAAATATGCCAAAAATCCTTGTACACAATTGACAAGGAGAATTCATAATTGACAAGGAGAAGTCATCTAATAAATTTTTTAAAAATAATAATAATAAATGTGCAATCTTAATAAATTAAAAAATTCAATTTACAATGTTCCTGGTTGTATATTGTGGCTTTGATTAGTTTAACTTTAAACCTTTACCATCAAACTAACCTAATCTTACTTAGCCAATATTATTAGTCTATATTTAGTCGATTGGAATAACAATATCAATAACCCAATGTGAATTTCCACACCAAAATCAAATTCAGTGGTGTCTTATTTAGAAAATATTAATAAGGCAAGTAAAAAAGCTATGTGACAAATCTTGATTGATATAAGATATTGAATCCATTGTGCTTATTGTATTGTTGTATCTATTTAAGGGACCAACCTTATAAATTTATTATTAATTATAAACATCTAGTATTATTTTAAGACAAACATATAAACTAAATATATTATACTAAATACAATTTAAATAAATAAATAAATTCAATTTATAATGTTTAAGGTTGAGTTTGCTTTAATAAGTTAACCTTCGCTTTCTGTTTTCCCAGGAGAGACGGGTCGCTCTGACGTGTCTGTCGAGACCCTCCCGTGCACCCGGTACAACTCCGTCTGTCAGGCGAACGTCATCCTGCAGCGCAGGCTGGAACCAGGGAGGTATGTGGACTTCAGGGTGTCCGTCAGGAACACCAAGGGGAGGACGAATAGGATATCCTGCTCTATCACAGCTACCAACGCCACCACTCCGCGAGACACCATCTTCCCGCACATCCCGGCTCTCATAATGGTACCAGAGGTAAGATAAGCTAATTTAATTTATTAATTCCCTCACAACATTTTGAATGCGTCAAAATACTTGTTTACAAAATCTGGATTATCTGGATTATTAATTACATGAGTTATTTTCAATCAAAATCAAAATCTGGATTATTAACTACAGGAGTAATTTTCATATTATTTTTTGACATCTCATCAAAGATGAAGAAGAATATGGAAGCCTGGGCATTTACGGAGCTAAATTTAGCCCCGTAAATGCCCAGACTTCCATATTCTTCTTCATCTTTGATGAGATGTCAAAAAATAATATTATTTCCCTCTTCAACCACTAAAGCTAGACTCATTTTTTAAATAGGTAAGACGTTGCAACATAATGAGTGTGTCCTAATACTTGTTTACAATTCTGAATTATATCCAATTAGAAGTTATTATTTTTTTTAATTTGGAATTTTTGGTAGAATTGGTAAATGTTACACGTGTCTAAAGTAATCACTTCAACCAGCCTTTGTCGGTCGTAAGCCTCGTAAATGCCCAGACTTCCATATACTTCTTCATCCATGTTGAGATGTCAAAAAATAAGGCAAGACGTTAGCAAAAATATATGTATCGTAGTAGATTGCAAGAAGTAAAAAAAAACTCCGTTATATTATAGTAATTAATTGTAAAAAGTTAAGCCATGTTAAAAAAAATTAACTCTTTATTATTAATTTATAATTTAATTTTTTTCACAATGATAGCTAATTTTACTATTACTATCGACTAATTATGTATGTCAAGACTATTATATTTACAAATTATCATTAATGATGAGATAACTCCCGAGGCCAATCCAAAATATAATTACAAAATCTAATTTTTATTCCATAATTATTTAATTACCACAAAGATAAGGCATCGATATAATATACTATGTATTTCTTGTGTATCTTATTTTATTTTACGATAATGTCAATTTGAATTACTCGATTTTCCATACTGTAATATTTCAATATCATGTATCCCGTCGGCTGTCCATGTAACCGGCAATTAACTTACATTTTATGATAATAATACTGGTACGCATTTATGTATCATTTCGAAACTTTCTGAAAAGTAGAACCAAAATAAAAGCGTTCGAACTTCAGTTTAGATTGAAGCGAGATAGTAACGCCACATAAAGTATTGTGAATTTATTTGTGGACCATTTCTACCGACCTTCTATGTAATTTGATCCAGATGTTTTCAAATCACCCGCACGATCAAATAACCCGCAGCTTAAAGTTCTATTAATTTTCCACAAAGATTGGCAACAATCATCTCCTAAATTGTAGCACGGAAGTTTCTAAACTATGGTTATACAGAAGCCTCGGTCGTGATAGTCAAACACGCCTAAAGCACATACTGGATTCATATAATTTAAATTGCAGAGCTCTGTGGCCGTTGCACTATGTGATGGTGAAACTGAATTCATTTCTCAGGAGGACCCTTTCGTGAGAGAAGGTTAAAAGCATATCACATTCCGAGGCTCCTTTTGACATTGTTTTGAAGGGAACAATGCGATTCTTTCACGGTTCGAATTCTTGGATGCTCACGCCTGTCCATTTAAAATTGAAATCAATTTAATGTTCTTAACATTCTTGTTACACATGATTTTGAGACTATCATCTCAGATGAAGCACGTTTCAAATTTTATTATGACATTGAAATCTTTCTACAACATTTTGAGTGTGTCCAAATACTCTTATATTAGTATGTGAGGTCCGAATCCTGGATTATAATCACACACATGAGAAACGCCAGAAAATATCATTTAAATTTTTATCACTTAAACCAGCCTATGACGGTTGTCAGCCCCGTAAATGCCCTGACTTCCATATTCTTCTTCATCTTTGATGAGATGTCAAAAAATAATATGAAATCTTTCTACATTGCCTCCTTGTCTAATATGAAAGCAATACAGGTGTTTGCATCTTTATCTTTGGCTAGTATTTTATAGTAAAGTAGTCTTTCGCTGTTTAGATTCAACAAAAATCGGTTTCTTTACTATTCCTAGTATTAAATACTTTACTTTTTTTATTGTATTATACATTGATTCGGGTAAATGATACTTGAGCAGTCAACTCGGTGCTTAGAATTTAAATAGATGGTCGACGAAGGGGATACCATCAAACAGGAAACTGGTCAGTAATAAAACGTGGGTTTTTATTACCCTTTACGGTTGAAAGAAATAAACCTTTCCGTATTTTATCCAAATACAAACAGCGAATAAACAAGCACACTGAATGAATTTGGACTTTATATGGAACTAATGAAATATTTATTATGTATATGTAACATCGCAATACGTACTGCATACGTTATAGTGTACAAAAAAACATTTTTTGGTGTATTATACGTGTTTAGGTATATCTTTAAATAGTAGGTACATGATAAAAAATATATATG
The DNA here is from genome assembly GCF_059751285.1 of Brachycentrus maculatus. Classification (NCBI taxonomy): domain Eukaryota; kingdom Metazoa; phylum Arthropoda; class Insecta; order Trichoptera; family Brachycentridae; genus Brachycentrus; species Brachycentrus maculatus. The sequence continues at coordinate 261,337 of NW_028281221.1, forward strand.
TATTAAAATACATTAAGAAAACATGAAAATATATACAAAGTTAGTAACAAGATCGTTAAAAACAAAAAAGTAACTTGGGAAATCATGTTTTTTTTATATTAATATTGATTCAGCATAGTATCAGTTCATTGTATGTTACACAATGAATCTTCATGTCACGAGCCATCTCTACATGTTTTTTTCTTTTCTTTTACAGGACGCCAAACGCGGCACGGAATTGGACTACATTGTCGCGAGAAAAAATCCATTACAAACGAAACCCGTTTACCTGGAACTATGGGTAAGACTAAAAAAAGTATTCATCATTCAAAACGTGATTTGTATTCAATCTCCCCTCAAATAAGTTTTTTTTCGAACTGGTATTATCTACTAGCCTAAAACGTTTTGTATCCGAAATGGTAAAACGTGATTATTTAAAGTACATCGATTATTTAAAACGCTAAACATTATTTTATTTAAATTTCAATTCATCTGTATTCTGTTTTTTATGAGGAATATACATATATAGCAGTAGTAATAAATAACAATAATTTGTATATTAATTCGTTTTTTAGGGTTCTCCGCTGTTTGCGATTCGGCAAAAACTGGTGTCGCCTGAAACAACCGAAGGAACAATCTTTTTAATTGGTCCATTGGATTTTGAGACACAATCTATGTACCACCTCACTGTTCTTGCAAACGTATGTACATTTGATTACAATTTAGTTTTTAATGAAAATTATTATGGTATCCATAAAAAAGTAACAATTTAATGTCTTGTTTCACAGGATGCATATGCAGAGCCTAGTCAGGATACCAGGAACATAGCGGGAATAGAAGTTGTGATTATAGTCCAAGACGTGCAAGATATGCCACCCGTGTTTACATCTGCTCCCCCGGTAACTCACCTTCAGCCGAACTTGGTTCCGGGCGACATTGTCGTGAGGGTACACGCTGAAGACGGCGATAAGGGAGCACCGAGGCAAATACGTTACGGCCTAGTGTCGGAGGGAAATCCTTTCACGACATTTTTCAACATCAACGAGACTACAGGTTAGAAAAAAGCATTTATTTTAATTGGAACATTATAACTATCTTGCTCCATTTGATTAGATATGCAAATATATGCGATCCTGGTATATTTATTTCCTCAGACGTTAAAATATTAAGTAACGTATCTAAAAATGTTTGTATTTTTTCCATTTGAAATAGTTTTCAAAACTTTTCAAGTCGGATTCCAGTTGTCATTAATAACAAACTACCTATTTAAAAGTCAGTTACCCTTAACACCTAAGTCTCGACTGTCCGTTTTTTTTTCCTATTTAAATTATAGTGGAGAGACCAATTAAATTGGACTTATGTTTTCTTTTTTGTTACGCCGCCTTAGGGTATACAAAGTACCGATCTCCACGTTCCGTACTTCCCTTGAATAAATTAAAGTTTTGACCTCCTTGCATAATGAAATCGGACGTAATACGTTCCTTGAGTTAAAACCAGTTGAAGGGGAGGTATAAATAACGAGGAGGTGGAAACAACGGGTGCTTTACAGTCTAGTGATAAGAGGTCGAGATAATATTATAATAATATGTCCGTACGAGTAAAACTTAACTACCCACCGTAGGCGAAGTCTAAAATATAAAGTTGTTGTAAATGCTAGTATGTAGATATATTAAGAGACATAGGGACAAAAGAAAGGAGTAACTACCGATGTATACAAGGTAGGCTATGTGAGTGGTCTTCGCTACGATCTGCAAATTTTATAATTATCTACAATTAGAATGAGCGATTTTTGACATAAGAGATTTGTGTGTTTGGCATATGCCTGTCTTATAAACAATAGTTGGCAGCTCGTAACAAATTTCATGCTAATTTAAATTGCGGAAGAACAAACAAAAAACTGTTTAATTCATAGGTACCAAGATGAGATAATAATTTATAGTAATATTTATTTAGAAGCATAACATACTAGGATCGACTGATAAGTTTAGAGAAAAAAACTTTACCAGAAGTAACGCATTGTTTAAGTTCTAGCAGCATAACTCTTTGTAACGTTTGGAGAGGGGTAACAGTAATCCACATGAATTTTAAGAAAGAACATATTACTAAAAATAAAACATAGATAAACTTGTATAATATGGAAATTGAAGTCGAACATCGGCCAGGGAGTGATGAGAGAACACTGAAGGTGGCGAAAACTATTTCGTCAATTGGGGAAGTGAGCGTCTTTGTTTTATTAGGATTTCCAAGGAATTAACCACATAAATTACATTAAAAAATAATGAAAAATAAAAAACACTTATTGAAAAAAGTAGATAGAGAAAATAAAAATAAAATGCATTAATAAACTGCTCTTTCGATAAGATTTTCTCGAAAGTCTCCATAGCTAAATTTTAAGAATTAGACATTTTATTTAATCATTATTTACATCTACTATTTTATCTAGACTTGACAGTAGTTTTATATTTTTTCTTAGTTTTTTTTTATTTATTTTTTACTCGGTGTTTTTTCCAAACGAGACAATGCGTATTTTGCAATCTTCATAAACAGTTTTTGTGGGTTTAATTAAAATTGGAAAAATATACCAATTATATACCTATGAATTGAGACTATCTTAACAAGAACAAAAAACTTCATTAATTGATTCGGCAGTCACTTTGTAATAAAATCTATCCATTTTTTATTGAAGTTTTACTTAGTAAATGCCACTATTTCTTAAAATCTACTGTGACGCGTGTTTCGATGCAAACACGGTTTTTGAAAATGATGTGGATTTTAAGAAATACTGGTATTTACTAAGTAAAGCTTTAATTAAAAAAAAAACTGTTTTTTTTTTACAAATAAAGGCCACTTTTCAATCGACCCTTGTTGTCAGCGCGGCAAGGTCGACCGGTAACAGAAAATGTGAAAAACAAAATTTATTTTATAGTATTCGTCACTCGTCACATTCCATCAGTATTAATGTCAATCATCCACGTGCAATAAATTTATTAATAATAATTAAAAACATTTTTAATCTATCCGCGCTGGATTGATTTTATCTTGTTTGACGAAAAATGAAACAAAAGTCCGTGTACATTTTTAAATGGACTTTTGAATTGGGGCATAACCTAAATAATAGTTCCACAAACTGTAATATACTGACCATACTCGACGCACGAAATTAAGAAATACACAAATTTTTTATTACCTTATAAATATATTATGAATTTCTAAAAATTCCAAGGTTTCCTTGTCCAAAACGGCACGACCTACGAAGGTATTTCTTTAGTAGGTATATCATATTTGCGTGAGTAAAAAAATAATAAAAAATAATTTATTTTTGTAGGTCAATTGCTGGCCAATTAAAGAGGTGTACATACGTATAATTTTCTTTGAAAATGCGGTTAATTTTGTGTCAATTGCGATATTATGTTAATATTTTTAACTGTTATGTGGTCAAATATTGGTATTGTGAGTAATTTTCCTTCTAAATCGATCAATCGTTCGTCTCTGAAGTGTAGTGGTCAGCGCGTTTGGCTACCGTGCACATGACTACATAATTAACGATCACGTTGCCATCTCGTCAACCGATGCGGTGCCCTATGCTCCATTGGCTGCAAATAGGGATCAAAATAATGTCTTTGCACTGTTCCGTGTCTGTCTGCTGTGCTGGTCGGGGTTGTGGGCGTCTGTGTACCGGCCAACGTCGAGTCGTAATTGGATCTAGCTGACTAATTGAACTAAACACTAATCCCTTTCACTGCCTACACTGGGGAACTTCTAGAAAATTTGGTGATGGACTTACAATCTTGTATTTATTTAGATTGGCAGTGACAGGTATATTGAAAGCTTTTAAATGTAAATTCACAGTAAAATCGGGATACAATTTTATATTGTTTCACATTTTCAATAAATTTCGCAACTTAGTTAAAAAATAAAATTGCTTAGCAAGAGCAGATCTGTCAGGAAGCCTAGATGCTTCTGTATCAGATCTGGGCATGCGGTGGGACAGCTTTCAATCGGATCAAAATAATATTATGTATTTCGTATTTGTAAAAATCGGTCGCAGTATTTCCTTTTTCTCCTATGTTATGTACGTATATACGAACGTAGAGATATTTATTTGCAGTTCTTTTTTACTTTCGATAAAACTGGTTTCCAACATACTAAATTATTCCGAACTGTGGACAGTCGCCGGTCGCATTCATATTGTTTTTAGAAGGATATATGCGGCAGTATTATCAAGGAGGTTTGTAACTCCTTTTGTTGAAACAAATCGAGTTTTTACCATGAGAGCTATCATCTATAAATGTTGCTACGAATAGTAGTCACATCTATAAATGCCATTCTATGGTGAAGGATATGAGTACATATTTTAATCATTCGCTTGTATTCCGCGGACTTGAAGATTTACAGATAATGTAGTCTTTCTTAAACGTCACACGTATATAAAACATTGTATTTATACATATGTTTATATATATATATATATATGTTTATATATATATATATATATATATATATATATATATATATATATATATATATATATATATATATATATATATATATATATATATATATATATATATATATATATATATATATATATATATATATATATATATATATATATATATATATATATATATATATATATATATATATATATATATATATATATATATATATATATATATATATATATATATATATATATATATATATATATATATGCAGTTTTATATTACGAATTGAAAGTTTTTCGGAGTAAATTAATTTTCATTCTTAAATCATGCAAACAAAATAAAACAATTAAGCAAATCATTAAAAAAATAACTGCTTAAGACCAATACTGAAAACTTAAACGTTGTAGATTGATGAGAATCGAAATATCGACCTCGGTATATATTGATCTAAGCGCGGCCGTCGATATGTCGACGATGAAGCCTATGTATTTTGGCTGTCGAGCTGGGATTTTGTGTCGCAGTTTTGTTCCGAATCGTCAATAATATTGACTCCTAATAAAATTAACAACTTTAATAATTTTAGCATATGTACATGTAAGAAAAAATCTCAGCAGTAAAACGATTTAGGTATCCGGTTGGTAGCGGAGTTAGAGGAGATCAAGGTCGTTTAATGGATGAGAGAGTCAAGTCAGATAGGGGGGACTTAGTAACATGACCACCCTGGGAATCGAACCCGGGACCTCTAGCACGGTAGTTAGATGCTCCAACCATTTCCCGATTGAGGCGGACAAAATTTGCATCATTAATCTCGATATTTTATTTGATATTTAATAAAGTGTTTTGTTAAATAAAGATTTTAAAAAAACAACAAATTATTTTGTAGCTTTTTCAAATATTTCGCAGATTAGAATATATTGATTACGTGCTAATAAATTTTATTTCTCGCGCTCTAAACCATTTTAAGGAGAAAAAACACATAAATACGTAAATATAAGTTTGCCTTTATTCAAATGTTCAAAAAACCTAGACATATGCAAATAAGGCGCCAAGGCAAGATATTATAGTAGGTATTTGTTCATAAATCTTAGTTTATGAAATCTATCGTGTTTTTTCTTTGTTTTTGTTTAATGCCTTGATGTGGGATTTAAATGTAACATAACACCTCTCTAAATTCGGATAGATTATTAATGTCTCTCAATGGCTAAAATATAGTTAGAGGCATTTCTTTAAATACCTATTCCATATAGAATTTTTAGCATAAAACTACTGAATGAATTGAAATGAATTTCAATATTAATAAAATATGTTATTTTAAATAAATATTAAATACTGTTCATAATTAATTTTTTTTATCCGAATAAAAGATATCGGAATCATTGTTTGCAGTGGTTTCAAAATAAATTCATTTACGCTTGGTCTGAAAACCTCTTATCACACTACATATTTTGTATAGTAACTACTAAAACCTGAAAGCTACTTGGTAAATTTGTTCTAGTCACGCCACTATTGGAGGTGACAGAAAATTCGATTGGATTTACAGAAATAGGCACGATTCTATGTTTTTTAAAGCGAAAAGCACTTTAGGTGTCTTAAGTCACGCGGAATAATTAATTTAAATAAAACAGAGTACCTACTTAATTAAAACAATAAATTAAATTTCTCAACTCATTTATTTTCGACGCGCGGAATTTAAACTCTTTCGTTGCGATATTCATTTACCAGGGTATCATAAATTTTTAGGTGACGTGACACTGGAGCGCCCGCTAGACGACATTGCCGCGATTTCACACGTCGGCTCTCCTGTTCTCCTGACCGTTATAGCCGAGGAGGTGAAAATTCATCGAGACGAACCGGAAGCGATGTCTGCCACCGTACAGTTGGCGTTCATCATGCCCGAGAGGGGAAACTCGCCGCCATATTTCGAAAACGACAAGTGAGTATTACGAATTCGATTAAGAAATAAAATAAGATCAATTGACAATTATAAGAAATGTATGTATATTTTGACATATTATTTTTTCAGTTATATTGCCCGAGTTGATGAAAATAGTCCCCAGGGCACAGCCTTATTTTTCGCCGATCCATATATTCCACAAGTAAATGATGATGACTCGGGGAAGAATGGAGTTTTTTCTTTGAGTCTTGCGGGAAATAATGGGACATTTGAAATATCTCCAAGCGTCGGAGAGAGAAGAGCTAATTTTCTTATCAAAGTAAGAGATAATAGCATGCTCGATTTCGAAGAAAGGCATTCAGTTACATTTCAAGTACGTATATATGTTCTTGGCGTTTATTAACATAGTCGGCAATTATCCACAATACTAGCATATTGACTAATGACATAAAAATTATTTTCAGATTGTTGCTCAAGAGCTGGGACCGGCTACTAATTTATCCACGACAGTTAATGTAACTGTATACTTAAATGACGTAAATGACAATTCACCAACATTTATTGAAGAAAGTTACCACGTGGAACTAGCAGAAAATGCTACAGCTGGAACGAGAGTTGTTCAAGTAAAAGCGGAAGATGTCGATACGGGCGTTTTTGGAAAAATTCAATACACCGCCATATTAGGTTACCTAAACACGTCATTGAATTTAGATCCAAAAACAGGACTGATAACGATAGCAACAAACAACCACGGATTTGATAGAGAAGCCATGCCAGATATAAGATTTTTAGTTGAAGCTAGGGACAATGATGGAATTGGAAATAGGGCAACTGTTCCTCTTGTCATCAAACTTTTAGATGTTAATGATGAGACACCGGAATTTGAAAGAACGATATACGAGTTCATTTTGGCAGCTAATTTAAGAAACTTTACATCTCCAGCAATAATAAAAGCAGTTGACAAAGATGCTGAACCGCCCAATAACATAGTCAGATATGAAATCATCTTAGGAAACTTTGAAAACAAGTTTGCATTGAATGAAGTAACAGGTAAGCAAGAATAAAACAACATAATTAATGAAAACAGTTTACTACTTGTCAAAATTCTTTCCGTTCATACTTTAATATATATATTTTTTATAGGTGAACTATATCTGTTAGAACCACTGAAAAAAACCAGTCCACATACACGAAGAAGAATTAAACGTCAATTCGGTACTGAGCAGGAATCTGAGTTCTATGTTTTAACAGCAAGAGCATATGATCTAGGAGTACCGCATAGATATTCCATGACGACCATTAGAGTATATCCTCCAGAGAGCAAAACAAGAACTATGCTGTTTGTAGTTCCCGGACTCAAGCCAGATAGAGAAAAGACTGAGCAAATATTAAGCACAATCACTGGAGGAAAAGTAACAATAACGGAAATCAGACCCTACAAAGGAACAGAAGTAGGACTTACCGATGTCACTGCAGGAAGCGGTGGGAAAGAGAGGTAGAGTTATATTCAGATAAACTTAAAATGCTAAATGAATAAAAATACAACTCTGAATACAGTGGATGAAACCGAAATACAAATTCGGTTCACCACTGCATTCTCAATGTTCTCCAGAATATAACATTGCATGTATTCTAATTTTATAATTTTTCTCTTTTACTCACCATTTAATTTACTCATATATATCCTTTTTTGTAGGAGTGTCGTCGTAGCTACCATTTTGTCAACTGGAAACTCTCTCGTTGATGTCAGTCACATTCAACAACAGTTAAATAATAATAAAACAATTGCTGCTACAGCTGCAGTTAGCTCTGATGATTCTGTGGTGAGTTAAAACTAAATAAAAAATGTAGTTTATAGTTGTGATATACATAATATGAACTTTATTATTTTTGACATCTCATCAAAGATGAAGAAAAATATGGAAGTCTGGGCATTTACGGGGCTGACGACCGTCATAGGCTGGTTTAAGTGATCACTTTACACACGTGTAACATTCACCAATTCTACCCATTATTGACAACCACATCACTCAAATTCTTGGAAGTTCTATATATATGAACCAATTTGGAAACCTTGTTCTTGAATCACTAGAACTTCACTAGAGACATCTATTGGTGAGATGTAAAGAAGCTTTTTTACTAAGCAGAAACTCTTATCCCCAGACTTCCATATTTTTCTTCATCTTTGATGAGATGTCAAAAATAATATGAAAATAACTCCTGTAATTGGAGATAATCCAGATTTTGTGAACAAGTATTTGGACACACTCAAAATGTTGTAATATGAACTGTACGTTATTAAGTACGCAATCTTTGTTTGAATGTAAGCATTTTGTGTTCTAGGTCGTGTACAAGGCGGAGAATCAAGTCCTGTTCTGGCTGCTGATCTTCCTGGCAATCTGCATCACCCTCGCTCTCATATCCCTCATCTGCTGTTGCATCTGCGACGGCTGTCCTCTCTACATGCCCCCGAGGTAATTAGCGTAGCTACTAAAATTACTAATAGTAGAGAGTTGGATTGAAATATCCCGTAAAGTAATACAAATATTTTAGGAAAAGAGTGATCCGTGTCAACTCCACAGACGACGACGTTCATTTAGTTGTTCGAGAAAAGGGGAGGGACAAGGAAAATAAGTCAGTCCAGGCGGCCGAGTGGTACGGGAGGAAGGAGGCGTGGAGTGCTCAGGAGTCGGACGCCCGGACCAAACCGACGCAGTGGAGATTCAACAGGAGGAACAACAAGTCCAAGGAGTCAGCAGACATCCGCCCCATCCGCTCAGCAGGCGCCAAAGGAGACCTCTTCACACCAACAGCCGCTAAAAATGAAATTAAACTGGAAGACCGACATACTGTCAAATTAAGGTAAATTATAATAGAGTTTTTTATTTATTCCCCAATAAATCTAATAATTACACCTTTGCATGTACTAACCTTTAACATACCACAATGATAATAATGAATAACCCCTCATATATTCCACAACGACTACAACTCAATATGAATATTTCTATAGATGGAGCTCAGAATATTTCTATAGATGGAGAACAGAACTGTAACTGTCACGGTACAGCTACTGTACCGTGACAGTTAATTGTCATGTGCAGTTTGTTTATTTGTCATTTGTTAGCCTTAGTCACAGATATCAACATTGCAAATTTAAAATATTTTCTATTAAAAAGAATTGAAAACTCATTAATTACTTAAACATGATAATAAAAGATTGTATCATAAAAAGTGGGTAAAGTATAAAGTTAGTATCTTTTAAATGTAGAATTTAGATTCAAACACTTTTAAATCATGAGTTTGAAGTGAAAAAGAATACCTTTTTAAAGTAGCATACCAAGTACCTTATCTGCAATATTGATCTTTTTCTGAATTAAAAATTAATTTAACAAGAAATCAATTAAATATCAGTAACATCCTTCTTTGTATGTAAAATATCACAATATTTTCATTACTTCAGTAAAATGCCAATAATCTCATACTAAGTAATGTAGCATTTAAAAATATATTGTTCACCCAAACACATACCCGAAAATTGTATATAACTTTTTGTATACAATTCAATATTGTATAACTAATAATGACCTTTTATTATTACAGGGAAGGTCCAAACATTATTTACACTAAGGAAATCCAAAATGGAAATGATTACATTATCGAGAGAAATATTTATATGGAAGATATGGATCGTGAATATGCGCGAATAGCTGGATATAGAGGATCGAACAAAAATTTACATAAACAAACAGAAGATGATGCTGACGCTGATTCATTGCGACGACATGAAATGGAGAGAGGTTCCGAAGTAGATTACATGAAGCAAGATGCTGATAAGATATCAATAGCTAGAAATACTAGTCAACAAAATTTAAGAAGACATGAAAATGTGCACCAACCAAAAGATTCCTCATCTGTCATTGATGGACGAGATCAACTATTTATAAAAGAAGGGAAAACAGAGATTCTTCGACTTGTCACAAGAGGAGATATGGAGGAAGAACGTTATGTTAATATTCCTCGTCATCAACAAATTCGGCAAACTGCAATACGAAATCAGTATGTAGTGGTTGATAATGGAAAAGATATTTTGATGCAAAGGTACATAGAAGATCAAGGTGATGAGGTAAAAAATCTCCGTGCCAAAATGGGACAGCAAAACAAAAGATTTTTAGCTAATGAAAAGGTATATATCGAAGATTCAAGACTACTTCAAGCTGTAAATGATCAAATGCCCATAAATAATATTCATTTCAATCAAGGTGACAACAATTATCAAAGTTTAGAGTTACCAATCCCAGGAACTGTATTACCAACTGATTTAGATGGATATAGTCAGAGAAGAAACAATTACGATAACTATCCAAACTCGTTGCATATGAGGCAAGACATTTTGGAAACATCGCTTCGAGAACAAAATGAATTGCTTAGAAGAATTCTCCTTCAAAAAGATAAATCGAATCATTATCAGGATGCAGCATCACAATTTGAAACAAATTTAGAAACACAAAGTCTACCTGGTCATTCTGTAATGGCTACACAAACAGAATGTCATACAAGTACTCAAACCGAACCATTGAATATGAGACCCGCTAGAAGAAAGGCGAGAAGTGATATTGATGAGTCTTTTAGTGAAGAAGAATATGAAATGTATATTGATCATAGTCCTAGAAAAATTAAATGGGTAAAACGAAAAAAGCCCAAGAGAAGGAAATCAAAATACAAAGAAGAGCATCCAAGAAGAAGTATAAAAGTAGAAGAGGTTAAAAGAAAAATTAGAACTCCTATAATGGAAGAAGGAGAGCCTTCATTTGATAATGAAACTGATAGACATTCACGAAAAATAAGAAGTAAAGATGAATATCATAAAGCATATGGTGAAACAAAGGCGAGTATTTTAAGGAGAATGGTGAATGATGTTCCGGCTCATAAAGATCATAGTTCAATAGAAAATGAGCGACCTGTAAGGTCAGCTTTAAAAAAGGATGTCTTGATTGAAATATCTAATTCCCTCGATGATTCTTTAAAAAATCGTCCAAAATTATTACGCCAGACAGCTAGTACCATGTACGAAGACAGCGACGTAGCTTCAGATGATGAGGGACAACGTAAAGGTTCTAGAAGAAATTCAGATGAATTTACCGACGACAGTTTAGAAAGAAAAAATATTTATGAAAAAAATCCATCAAGTAGAAAAAGTACAGGTAGAGACAAAAGGAATTTAGTATTTTCTCGTCAAGGCTCATCTACGGACGCAAAAGATGCCATCTCTATTAAAGATGAAATACTGAGCAGTAAGCACTCTTCTGCCAATAGTAAGTTGTCTGATAAAGATAAACCCTCAACAGAGAAATCAGATGTCGAAGAGAAAAATCTTAGAAATTTATCCATTACAGAATTACAAGATCAAGACTCTGAAATAAGGAAGCAAATTGTCAAAGCAAAAACCACCGATGGCGAATTCAAAAAACCGATTGACAAAACTCTAGATGTTAGTAAAAGTGTTCCAAGATACATGCAGTGGTACAATAATGGTAACAACAAAAGCGGTAACTCTCAAGTACAGCAAGAAAACAAAGTTATTCCACCTAAACCAAAACGATCTATAAACAAAAACAAAAACTTAAAAGATAATCAGGAGCAAAGTGATAAGAAAGCAACGAGTGAAGATAGTTCAAAAAAGAAATATTCGGAAAAAGCAAAACTCAACGAATCGAAGAAGTCTAAATCAGAGGTAAAAGAAAAGTCTTCTAAATTACATCCACGCGTTATGAAAGAAGAAAAGGTAAAACCTATTCCAGAAGGACCTCTACCAGACACTCATCCTCGCTTGCAGCATTCAGAGCATAGATACGAGCGGGAGTACCAAAATCAAAATCCAATGTGTTTCATTCAGCCAACACACCTTCCTCAGTATTTAGGGATCCAGAGTCCGGTGACTGACCAACAAACGGCTAGTAATCAGCCCCTCTATATAAATCAGATACCTGTCAATACCCCTATCCAAACAGTAACACCAACTGGACAGGCTACGACAGTTTACTTGAATTCTTCTGACGATGTTCAGTCCCAAACCGATCCAGAAAGCAGATTAAAAAGTACAAATGTTGAATCTCCAAATAATAATGTATCTACTAGAATTAGTAATAAGGAAAGTAATGTTTCTGTGAAACATTTCAAGGGCGTTGAAGATGATGACTCCGGGATTGCGATGACCTCTCTACTAGCGGGACAAACCAATTCACAAAATGTTAAAAGATTACCGATAACTGAAAAACAAAGTGTATTTACAATAGCATACAATGATGTACATACTAAACAATTAAGGCCTGACAGTAGCACTCCATCCTTTTAATAGTAACTCAATGTATAGTATGATAATTTAATGGTTTAAGCTTTATTTGATATTTTTATACAAAGTAATGTAATTTGAATTTTTGTAAATACAATACATACTTGTGTATATTATTTTGTACAAACTATAGTATTTCATCTTTACAATACATTCCATTTTGTATTATAAAGTCTGTAAAAAAATTTAGATAAATTCAAGTGATATTATGTACATACATACTAATTTTAGTCAATATATAGTTAAATACAAACATACATATCCAATAAACATTAGAGATTACATCATATATTTATTTTGAAATAATTGAAAGCTAGTTTTTTTTATTGAAATTAATTATTTATACAAATGTATTTATCAATCATAATTCACCATTTTGTCTTTGCAAAAATATTCCGTCCTTAAAATGTGATTCTAGAAAGTTAATAATGATAAAAAAAACCCAAATTGACAATTTGGAATATTCTATTTTAAGTACATATATTGTTATAATGTATATACCATAAAATTATTACTAACAACTCGTAAAACATAAATAAAGAAAATGTTTTCTATTTAAAATGTGTAGTTTTTCAATTTATATAACCTTATTCCAGAACTTAATATTCCATAGTATCCTGTTTTTGGTAATACTTTATGCACAAATGGATTTAGATTATTTTTGAAAAAGTGCAGTAGCTAGAATATTCTTCCCTTACCAAACTCGGTGAGACCCATTAGTGTCTGGGTTAAATCAAAGTATTTGACTGTACCTGTGATGTTATTATCAGTGCATTTGTGTTTCAATATTATTGAAATGAATATCATAAGTGTGCACAGAGAATCAAAATTTATTTTAATAATTGGATAAATGCAACTTGCATAGACTACATGACTACTAGTGCACACCTATTATCCTATTCTTCCGCTTCCATAGTGTAGTAGTTAGCATGTTTGGTGACATTGCTGGAGGCCCCATATTCGATTCCCAAGGGTGCAAATCATAAGAGATTCTCACTGTATTTTTATTCAACCACATAAGCTCAGCTTTTATTCACAAAAATTTATCTACAATAATAATAAAACCCTTATCCGCACCCCAATGGTGCATAGGGCACTGCGTCATATAAACGCAGTGTTATCTTGATCGTTTACACATGAAGGAAAGGTGTTCAGCCCTCCGCTTCAGGTACCAGTCCAGGGTAATATTGAATAAATATGACAGTGAAAAAATCACTTATATTTATTTTACCCCCCTTGGGAATCGAATCCGGGACCTCCAGAACGGTAGCCGAGCGTGCTGACCATTACACTACGGAGGCGGACTATCTACAATACCAGGATTTTAAAATTTTATTTACAGAGCATACATAATTCAAATGTTTTTCGGTTTAAAAAAACAAAACAGAAGCAATTTTAAAACTCAACATTTTAAAATAAAACAAGTCTAAGTATAATAACAAAAAAAGACAATAAAACAACAGTAAAATGGTCAAATTTGGTAATTTATTAAAGAATTTACAAAACAATCTAGAAAAGCATCAAGTGGCACTGACATGCTTAATTAGATTTTTTTCTTATGTAACGCAAACAAGACGAAACACGCGAGCAGTGCTTGGGTTGGCGCATTACGATACATGTACCCATCTGCGAACAGGGCTCGATCAAAAGTATCAAGTGATAAATGTAACCTCAAACTAGTGCTTGATGCCCAGGACTGAGCATCTTAAGGTCATGTAATTGACAATCATAATAAAGTTGGGTCAATTTGATGCAGTGTCCTATGGTTCATTGGATGTAGACAAGGTTAAGAGAGAAAAAAAAAACATATTGACTTTTAGTGACATCTGTTGATACGAAAGAAAAATACGTTTATCAATGCAACACACCTTTATTATTAACTGTTACAACAATTCATAGATGGCATTAAAAGAAAAACAACAACAAATATTGCTCATTGCATTTTATATATAAGTATTTAAAAAATAATAACAGATATTTATTAACTTCCAAATTTACTTAAAAAATAACAAGAGATATTAATTTCTCCACAAGTAAAATGGATAAAGTTATTTTTTAAATTAAGCTTATATCCAGTTTGTACAATATATTGTTATAGGGTAAGGCAATTAAATGAAACATGAGCATTTTCCAGCTTCTTTTTATCAAAAAAATAAATCAGGTTGACCATTGCAAGCCCAGATTGGGGTTTTCTTGGGAGTATAGAATTATCGTGAAATAGGACAAGTATATACAAGTAGTATTTACATGCATTTAAATATGTTTTGTCATTATAAATATTTTAAAACCGCTAGCAAACTAAAACGCGGCTCATACTTGTTTTTAAATTCTAACAAATAATACATTATAAAGCCTTTTATTATTATTTTTTTTTAATATTTGCCATAGTTATGAAGTTTATTTCCTATTTTTTTTTTTTTTATCATACACATAATTTTTTATCATACACATATATTACATATCATATATGATTAGTTAAGGAAAACAATTTAAAATTCACACTTTATGGCAGTTTTGGGAGAGCAGTCCTCCCATCGGTATATGATGTAAAACCAAAATGTTACCAATTCAGAAATACTGTTAGGGTGTTCTTAGAAAATTTAATCACACATATTTCGGTAGTGCACACGGGTATATCTGTCAAATTTTTCATAGTCTAAGTTTGTTCCACAAAATGTCTAAAAGGGTCCGCCATCTCAAGTTTTTTTTTTCAACTAGTGTTTATTTCGTGAATGGTAACACTTAGCTCATGTCTGATTTGACAGATAATTAGTTTTATCCTTCCGCTAAGCGAATATGGTTGTGTATACGCTTGAACAACGCTGGAAAATATTGCGACATTACTTTGAAAATCAAGGGTCCGCCAAATAACTTTTTTTTTTTGAAAATGCTATAAAAAACATCGAGTGTAGCTTCGGCTGTGTGGCACGTAGCGCCGTCCTGTTGAAACCAAATGTTGCCAATATCCTCTTCTTCAATTTTTGTGAACAAAAATCCGTTCAACATATTTTATTGGTGCGGATTTTGGTCCAGAGGCATAATTGGGCCATTTTTCTTTGAAAATGAGCAAGGAGTGGCCGTTACAGTCAATGGCGATCGTTATCGGGCCATGTTGAACGGATTTTTGTTCACAAAAATTGAAGAGGAGGATATTGGCAACATTTGGTTTCAACAGGACGGCGCTACGTGCCACACAGCCGAAGCTACGCTCGATGTTTTTTATAGCATTTTCAAAAAAAAAAAGTTATTTGGCGGACCCTTTAGTATATTCCATAATCTAGCAAAAGGATATAGCTGTAGTTGCAACACTTATTTAGTTTTATTAAGATATGTACATATGCCATCCGAACAATATATTTAATTTCACAAGTTTGTTTTTACTCTCCTGTAAAATTTGGTCTGAAACAGATATACACCTTTGCTTTTACACTACCGATTTATGACGTGTTAAAAGTCATATTTTAAAAATTGAAAGCATTAACTTTGTGGATCATTGTGATATATTATTTTGAGAAATGAAAAGACTTTGTTTTTGGATCCACTCACATTGTGGGTGGATATGTACACATAATATTTACACATGATGTCCAACTTTTGTGCTAGAATGATCTGCTGTGGAATATTCATTGAGACTTCTCCGCATCTGCCTTTGTGATGGGAAAACCATAGAAAACTCATAAAAAATGGCCTTGCTTAAAAAAAATCACTTGCTTCGAAATGCAATTCTAGATCTTTCGTTATACAGCTTGGGTTCATAAATATTCCATTTCATCCACTGTACCTATATTAATGAAGTATCAAATACTTTACCTCATTCATTTATTCAGCAGTCACTTTGTGATGGTTTTCAATTAAAATTTTACTTGGTAAATACCAGTATTTCACAAAATCTACTTTCTCACATGTTTCAAAGCATTCCGCATCACAACAGTGTATGATAATAATGTGGGACACATTAAAACGCATGGGACAACAGATTTTAAGAAATATTGGTATGAACCAAGTAAAATTAAATTTAAAACCTTTCGTGTCTATAATGACGTGAAGGGGTTTTAGGGATGAAGGAATAAATAAACATTCGATAGTACCTACAAGTAGGTATGTGGATTTAAAAAGCTTCATTAATTAATTCGTAATGATAAGTGGGTTGAAGCATATTTTTGAAAACTGTATCTAAATTTTGTCTTAGAACATTGACTGCCATAGGTCGACACTGGTCTCTGACATGGTGGTCAATGTTCTAAGACAAGACATTCCGATTGCTTCTTGTCGGGTGCAGTGGCTGACACAAGACATTCCAATTGCACATTGTCTTGTAACATTAAGACTGGCACTTTAAATTTTATTATTCACTTAATTTTTTCAGCTGCCTGAAAAGTTTTTGAGTTTTTTAACATTTTACAAAAATCATATGGAAGTGTGTTGAGCAACTCTGATTGCAAGGAGCAAAGTTTTTATTATGTTTTGGTGAAATAATAACAAATACTTATATTATTTATTGATTCGGCATTAACTTTGTGGAATGACATGATTATTTTATTAAAAAAATTAAACACTTGAATAATCCACTTAATTGAGTTTTATTTTTATTTACGACTAGTTTCGAAAACGACAATTGTTTTCATCTTCTGGTACAAATTAAAACTAAGTTTTAATTTGTACCAGAAGATGAAAACAATTGCCGTTTTCGAAACTAGCCGTAAATAAAAATAAAACTCAATTAAGTGGATTATTCAAGTGTTTAATTTTTTAATAAAATAACAAATACTTAACTTGTAATAAATAGGAAAGTCCAATAAAATTACCTACCTTTATAACCTCTTGTGGGAATTATAGTGAAAAAATAACATTAACTATGCAGTATAGACAGCTATAACCTTACTTCTAGACTTAGTATTTTAACATCTTTAGAATTCTGTCAGGAATTTAATGATACTGAATAGAAAATTAATGATTATTCGTTTTTTACCAAATAGAAGGAAGGAAGTTATCTCTGTATGTAATCAATGGCTTTATTGTATCCATAGCTACAATGTACCTACTAAATTATTGATATTTTTTTATAATATTTTCTCCATACAAATAATTTTATTGAACGCCATTGGGTGTGAATAATGGCCAGAAAAAATAACAAATTTGCTTTCATATAATTAACGATCAATATGACACTACTTCAATATTTATTTTATTATTTAGCACATTTTACCGCGCAGAGTACAGAAAAAGAAGTGATTTTTTTATAGGTGTCAACTAATGTAATTCAGGTGGTTTTATTTTTATTTAATATTGTATAAAAAAACAGCTATTTTTGTATAATTCAAGTAAAAAATTCAATGCAATGCCACACCATTTTTAGAGAGTACGTATGTTACGTATGTACGTGTGTTCACAAAACAACTGTACGTTCTACCTATGTGAGTATAGGTACTTGGAGCACGCCTGGTACGCCGTCCTTTCGTAACCGGTAGCATACACACATCGCGACGTTTTCATATGTGATGTTACCCTGTTCTCTTATGTTATCCTGGTACAATCCACACATGTCCCCGTTTTCTGCTATTGTCGGTTCGGATGGGCCAACCCTCCCCTCCCGTGTGGAGCGATTGGTTCGAAATAAATTGAGTAAATCCGGTTCGTTGAATTTCGAGCCGTAACAAACAAATAGCCTCAAACTTGTTTATAAATCCTTGAAGTACATCTAAAAATACGGAGGTTTAAAATCTTAAATAAAAACGATTTATTTATCTGTCAATTAATTATTCGAGACGTATTTTTGATAAATTACAAAGAAATATTCTTATTCCTTTTCATTGAAATTGTAAGATGACGAAAAATTTATATTCTTCATAACTATGCTTCAATCGTATGTGTATCTCTTTTTCGCACGCGTTTCCTCACCGGTTCCGGGAAGAAACCTCGGATCTTTTTCCACCCGGAGTTCATACGAGTCGAGGAGGTAAATTGGTTCGAAACGGTATGCCGTGCGGGAGATTCCTCACGCGCGTTCTGTGGAGCGTCTCTTTTTCTACCAGGAGCGCATGTTCCGACGGAGACAAGCGGCTATGTTCGGTCAGGCAGTTTGTGTATTTTTGTACTGGCGCTATTTCTGCCCCGCGAGAGTATTAGGAGAACACGCCGTGAGGAGGTATTTTATCGCTCAGGAATGTTCAATGTTGTTCGGCCGAGAATTGCGCTGTCGCCGTTCTCATTCTTGATAAAATATATTTATTTTTTAAACTTTGAAATACGAATAAATTACTCGATTGTCGTAGAAATTAAAACCAATAAAAATATATCTTTAATAATTCAAAAAATGTAATGTTTAATTAAAAAATATTATATCCGAATCGTTGATAATTACTGTAAATATAGAAGATTTTATTTAAAAAAATATTCGTACTTACATAGTGTACATTATTTTAAAGAAACAACTAATGTGAATTAAATTAAACGAGGAATAAACGCCTAGAGAACGCATTCTGTGGCCCGACATTACCGCCCGTCACACACGAGTAGAGGTCGCAGTCGCAAGCCCACAAGCCGCTTGTTGCCTGTGCCGCTCGCTGAAGGGAACGCGTGAAACGCCCAAACAAGTCTCGCGACCATAACGAAACATCTCTCTCTTTCTTTTGCCATACTAACGTAATGTGAAAACGAAACAAGAACATATTTTCAATACTGCGCAATTCTAAATGAACGAGATAGCGATATAGCGCTAAGATAGACTTTTCTGCGTTATTACCCGATGATTTCTTCTGTACATTTATGTTCTCCTAGGAAAGCTTCGGTTAAATCCTTGGTTAGGTAGCATCGATTCTAATTAACGCAAACAACTCGTCAAATAATTTAAAAAATAAATAAGGCAACGAAGCCATTTGTTGTTGTTGCTTTTCTCGTGGTGGACATAAGGATTTTCTGAGAAATCATGAAATTAAATAAATGATATTTAATGAATTAATTAAATTGTTTATCCAACCAATAACAAAAATTAATGAAGAAGACCTCAAAAATGGCGACAGCGAAACGAGGTCATTTCGAACGCCTTATTCAAAGTGCGCGTGGCAGTCAAACTCTCGCAGAATTTATCAGGAGTACATATTACCGAGGAGGTAAGCTCTAACATTATAAAATCGAGACAATATTTGCTTCGTAATATTACTTGTGTGCCGTACTTATTAGTATATACAATTTGTATATACAAAACCATAGACAATGGCATAGAATACTATTCACTTGTTTATACAAATAAAAACTTTGGTATATGTATATTGGAAATACAGTAAGTTGGCGGGTAAAAAAGTAAAAATTATCAGAACGGACGAATAAATATTTTTCTGAGGTGGAAGTTTTCAAAGTTGATGTTTCTAAATTGTCCAACATTATAATGATAATTATGAGTAAAATATAATTTAGCATAGCTTCGAATCATTTTTGTTTCAGCGATAATCCGATAGATGCCAGGCAAGGATCATATTACATGCGACACAAAATAAAATATTTGGTATCATCAAAACATAATACTTATATAGGAGTTTTGTTTTTATTTTCCCACCAGCATTATTGTTCAAATAAAAACAGGATTTTTCATATTGATATCGTTAAATAAATTAACTACAAAACTCAAATACAATTTAGTGGAATAATAATACAGTAAAACACCCTATAACGTTGAGATAGGTACCGCATTATCAGAGGGAATGTTATAGGTGGTTAATTTTTAAATGTGTATTTTTACTATATTATTAGATTAAAACCAATATTTTTAGCTTTTCCACTCAAAAGCTAAAAATATTGGTTTTAATCTAATAATATATTTAAATGCAATTCCATCACGAAGTGTCAGTGGATAATATAAATCTATTAAAAAGTGCTATTGTATTTTTACGTTTTAACCAGCGGAAATGACTGTAATGAGTCATTTAAAATTAAAATACAATTTTAAAACATCAACCCCCCTACAACGTTTCTACAGCGGTACCTATCTCAACGTTATAGGAGGGTTTACTGTAAAAATGATAAAAGTATATTTCAAAACACTAATCGCCTTTTTTTAACAAAAAAAATCATTAGAATACAATTGATTGAATTTTTCCATACTGTGGTCTTTTCATAATATTTTTTGTGTGTAGATTGGCAAGAGCATTATACGATCAGATATAAAATTATTAAATCACATAAAAACTGTTTTCATATTTTATTAGTATCCCTTTATTATTTACGCATAACTGAATGTAAAAAAATAAATCGAAGGGTGTTGTTTTTAAATCAACATAAGTAATAAAAACGTAAGAAATATGAATATTCGAGAGCTTATTAGGGATAAAAGTCTAACGTCTTACTGCAAGTTATTCCTTCCGGCGGCACTCAATCATTTGCTTCACTTACTTTTTTATTCACCTCATTTGCACAGTTCGGTCATGCGGAAAATTATTTCTCTCTTCAACCAATATACCTACCTACCTACTAACCAAACTCCTAAGTACTAACGCTTCTACGAGAATTTTTTTACAAGCGCAGGGCGATATTTTTCGTCATTTGTAGGGTCCCCATACATTCATCTCTTATTCAAACGGGAACGTTTAAAAAAAATTAAATATCATAAACATATATTTTGAAAACATAGGTTATACTTATTTCTTTTTACAAAAATGTTCGCCTCCGTAGTGTTATGGTCAGCACGTTCGGCTACCGTTCTGGAGGTCCCGGGTTCGATTCCCAAGGGGGGGGGGGCAAATAATTAAAAGTGATTTTTTCACTGTAATATTTATTCAATATTACCCTGGACTGGTACCTGAAGCGGAGGGCTGATCACCTTTCCTTCATGTGTAAAACGATCAAGATAACAATGCATTTATATGAAGCAGTGCCCTATGCACCATTGGGGTGCGGATAGGGGTTTTATTATTAAACAACTATAGGTTATACATATATATGCATTTATATCATAAATATAAACATATACATGGTATACATACATATAAATCATAAACATAAACAATGAATAATGAGTGTAAGTCCCTCTCCAAGCTTTACTTTTCACCTGTAGATGAAAACATCTGTAGTTTTCGAAACTAGTCGTGTGTAATGAAATAAAACTCATTTAATAGTATAATACAAGTATTTTTTTTATTAATAATCTACATATCATTGCCGAATCAGTAAATAATATACTTGTCGAATTGTATAACTATCGTAAAAAGACCCTTAAATCCTACTACCATATGTTATTTACTTGACATTTTTAATCAATAAAACCTGAAAATAGATAATTACAAAAATGACAATATCGTTGTCCCGTTTTTAGTGCCAAATTTATTGCATTAACTTGGTCACCCTGGCAGAACTTTGCCGAGCACATTATTAGCAAGACTGTGTAAACAATGGGTACGAGTTTTAAATAAGAATTCAACTTAAATACACTTTCATTTTTTCCTCAGTCATTAGAATAAACAATGACTCTTCAGACGTAATTTGGACGCTTTTTGAATATTTTAATATTTTTATCTCAATAAAAAAATGCAAGGGGGTTTTTACGGTTTTGAATATTTATTAAAATCGTTTTTGATTGGAAAAATACTTATTTTTCTTTATGTACCTGAATCAGTTAACTGGCGTTTTTTTAAAATTATTTTTCTATAAAATGATGCTGCCAAACTTGATGGAAATTATACCATAAAAAATGCGAATTAGGATTTTTAATTACCTAACGCCCAAATGACTATATTCTAGCTACGGCTTATGCAACACAGTATATTATTGTCTTAATAAAGCGGTAAATTTGTTGATTCGTTACCATTTTCTGCATGTGATATTCCTGGATATACTTTTGATGTTTAATATTACTATTATTTTATTTTAGTTCCTGAATTAAAATTCTAGGCAAAAATGAGAGGATGTGGTTAATATTACGATAAAAAAGTATATATGTATGTATCCGATTTCTTTACTTACCATAATGTATATAGTGGCATTCATTTTAAATAAAGGCAATGCGAGCATTTTTGCGTAGAATTTTCACTCATTAAATACATGAAATTATAGTTACTTCACACATAAAAATTAAACCCACTCACAAGTATGAATATGATATAAAACTTATAAAGTTGAAGCCTAAGTAGTGACATTATAAGCAGTATTGTATGAGCCGTAGCTAGGTTTCAGAGTAACTTGGAGGTTAGGTAATTTAAAAAAAATGAACACAATATGTCAGTCCTGAAAACAGAAATCTACGTAAGCTGAAAATTTATTTATTTATAGGGATTATTGTAACCGGTGACTGTAATTATTTATTTATTTATTATATAAACTGCTTTATATATGTGATGTGTACGAGGATCGTTTGTCTACGCATGTTCAATTGTCCGCCTCCGTAGTGTAATGGTCAACACGCTCGGCTACCATACTGGAGTTCCCGGGTTCGATTCTCAGAGGAGGGTCAAATAAATAAAAGTGATTTTATCACTCTTATATTTACTGAATATTACCCATGACTGGCACCTGAAGCGGAAGGCTGATCACCTTTCCTTTGTGTGTTAACGATCAAGATAACATTGAATTTATATGATGCAGTGTCCTGTGCACCATTGGGGTGCGGATAAGGGTTTGAAGAAGAAGAAGATGCTGAAGAAAAAAATAATTATCTTTTTAGAAGATTTTAAACAGAAAAATATGTAGATTGAAATAATGAATTTCTCATTACTTTTATATATTATTTTTAAGTATGATTGCAATTAATAGGCATCTAACTTGCACTTTGTAAACTTATAAAGGGTGATTTTTTAGTAGCTATCGGTTTAAAAAAAAAAACACTTAAAATCCAGAGAAATGCATGAAATCTTTATTTGAATGTGAAAGTGTACTAAGCGGATGGACCATTTGAGGCGCTGCCGCGGTCAACATTTGAATGAAATAATTTTCAAACCTTAAATTATATTGACCGTACTATCGATTCAAATAAAGATTTCATGCATTTCTCTGAATTCTATGCGTTTTTTTTAAAAAAACGGTAGCTACTAAAAAATCACCCTTTATATACCTATGTACTTTTACTCAAGTCTTATTCGATAAAATTTATCAATCCAAGAAATGAAGTAGTATTTTTCGAGGAAGGCAACTTTTTAATTAAATGTGAGAATTTTGCATAATACAAAGAAGAATGATCTTATTAGAGGGGGCAGATCGCGTATGAAAACTTTCTGCGAGTAAATTCGGCCGGTTCTTGGATTTATGGTCAAACTTGGGCAAGAACCCGCCATTTTTATTATGATCAGACCAGTGGACCGTGAGAAAATGGTAGGGGTGTGAACGCCACCCCCTATGCCGCCTACCGCAATCCTCCGCTCACCCCATCCGACCCGCGCCTTAAAAGAAAAGACTAAAGGGTGCGCAGCTGTCAAATTTAAAATAAGTGTCGCAAGCTTATTCAACACTTATTTTCTTTCATTGAAATTGCAGCGCTAAATTTATCAATACTTTTATTTTGAATGCCTGATTTATATATATCACTTATCTGAGTTTATTTTGTATATTTAAAGTATTGTTAACTTTGTGGTATGGTATTATAACACTCTCCTTATGATCTATCGTAATGTGTTCACTTGTAATAAATACCACATCAATAAACAGTAATAATAAATAATTATTCTATCATCAGTTTTCTTTCTCTCTCTCATTTTTTTTTTATAAATGTCAGACCGTAAGAATTTCATTATAATGACCTTATAATGGAATAATTATTCCGAAACCGGTAGTCACGAATTAGTCTCTATTAAAGTGGTATTATACAAAGTGAACGACGAATGATAAGAAAAGTGTTATATCTGTGTTTTGTTACATAAGTATTGAATTTTTTTCTAACCCTTATCCGCACCCAATGATGCATAGGGCACTGAATCGTATTGACGCTGTGTTATCTTGATAGCTACTTACATGAAGGCAAGGTGATGTGCTTCGAAAAATAAGAAAGGTTTTTTAAAAAAAAGTAATGAAAACCAAGTTCTTAAGACGAAAACCGACTTGCGCTTCAGCGTTATATTAAATAAATATAAGAGTGTAAATTCACTTATATTTATAAAGGTAATTTAGTAAAAAGTTCTCTTCTTAATTAATAGTACCTAAATTTTTTACTACTTGTACTAATCTGTAAAGAATTTTCATAATAGCTGGTCAATTTGTATACAGTATTTTTTTTACAATGGAGCTTCAATTTGGCCGGGCGTCCCCTCTTAGCAATAATAAATGTCGACTCGCTAGAGGCGCTTTGGAAAATAAGAAACGTTTATAATGAAAAAAGGGAAAGAAAACCAAGTTATTAAGACGAAAACCGACGACCAAATTAAAACGGTATCTTCTCCACTCCCATGCCACCCTGATCTGTCACCCTTACTTTTCCTATTTTTCTCTTAGAGCTTTTTGAACTTTGTTTATTTTTCGACACGACTTCATTGTCTTTCATTAAAGTTCGGCCCTTATGAGAATTCATTAAGGATAACATTTTTGAAACCGCTAATATATGTTTCACGAATTCGAATTTGAACTACCTTAAAGTATAGTTATACCAAATTTTTAATTTTGATATCTGTTTGAGTCAGTAGATTTTATACACATAAGTGTTACTTATACATAACTATTAGAAATAATATATAATGGAAGGTTAACATATCGCTCACTCCTTTCAAGAACGTCATCAATCAAAATACGTCAATTTTCAGTTGTGCATGTTTTCGGAATGCCCAGAAAATGTACTATATCCCAGCAAAAGCGGCACATTTTTAACTTAATATTTACCCGCCACAGGGCAGAAAGTGTTGTTTTTGCATTTTTAATAAAAGGTTTTGTTTGATTAATTTTTTCAATATACTAAATATTTTTCAAATGGAGAAAAAACCTTCAGGTTTTACCTAAAAAGATCTGTTGCACAGTAAAAAGTTCAATAAGTGGCTTGATATTTATTTTTAATACATTGTATTATATTTTTAAACTTTAAAAACGTTCTACTGAAAAATCAAGTTTTTTGATTTATGACGTTCTTGAAAGGAGTGAGCGATATCTCTATTTTTAATCCGTAATTGAGTTGAATTGAATCTCCTTAGTTCTTACTTAGGAAGAGAGGAGGAGAGTTAAAAATATGAAGAATAATAAAAGATTTAATTCTTTGTTTTACTTAACTCCTCTAAGTTACGGTTTAAAAACGGAGATATTTTAACCTTCCATTCTGTTATTTGTAATAGTTATGTAGATAGATGGGATGAAAATGGACGTAATATTCCTAAAATGAATTTATTTAAAATAATTGTTAAGCAAAGTAAGAGGTTAAATTATCTTATTCGTTGAACATATCATCCTTATTAATTTAACGTAATTTGTATTATTTTTTTACATATAATTATTCGATTCAATAATGCTGAAAACAATCCATAACCGTGAAAGAAAAGTGACTTCCACCTGTGGTGGGAATTTACTGCTTAACGTATTTTTAATATCAAGTCTTCCGACAATCCAGCTTTCTGCAAGAGAAGAGACAGACCCGTATATATCTCATATATCTTAATGTAGAATAAAATTAATTATTAATATTTAAATAAGTAAATAAGATTATTAAAATAAATCCGAAGAGATAACTCTACGCCTAAATAAATGTATAATATGGAAGTAAAATTTTTCACGACACTCAAAGTCATGAAATCGACTAATTCGTATATATATTTTTATATTTTTACAAAACGACTTATAAATTTCCCTTTCCCACCCTTGTGTCGGACTTTAAGAGGCATTAAGCATCACTCCGACAGCCGTAGCGATCAGTTTAACCCTTTCAAGCCCCTATAGCTGGGCTAATGATCTCCGAAGAGAATGACCCTTGAATTAATATTATTATTTTACTGACACAAATAAATATATTCCTTCAGGGTTGCTATTTGTGACGGGTTTTCCAGTGGAGCAGAGTGTTTTTTTCTATTCTGGATACAACTATTTCAACACCGCCCATCTCCTTTATACGTAACAGCAGATAATGTTCTTATTTTTAAAGGTACTTGGTAAATTAAAGGATAGTAAAAACTGGAAGATCACATTATTATGTTAAAATTACCAGAATATGATATTTTACTGCTCTTATGAAGTTAATAAGTTTTACTACTATATTTAATCTAAAATAATATAATTTAAACATCAATCATGTAATTTGGTGAACATTTGTCAATAATTTAACAGTCAATTGTCATATAAAGAATTCACAAGTCATGCTATGTAATTGAAGGTTTTTTTTTACCTGAAAATTAACAAATGACAATGAAGTGTTTTCGAATCAAAGGAAAAAACATTATGTGTTAAAATTGTTAGGAAAATATTTTGATTTATTTGGTACGTATTACAATTTAGTTCTACAATTTTCTAAACGAGAACTCTTTTTCCTAGTAAAATATACTTGGCGGTTTTCTTGGAATACAAAGATTATTATTCCCATATGTATTGAGTACAATAATTTTCAATATGATATACAATCAACTTATCTTTTGTACAAAAAATTGTCAAATACAAAGTTTTAAAAAAGTGCATACAGTTTTTATTTATTTTTTAAATGAACGGTGTTATGTACAATATTTTTTATAATTATTGTTTTTGTTAAAAAAATATTGTTGTGAGTTTGAAACTCATCAATAATTCAATTTGTTCATTGAGCTGGTTGTCAATATAAATAAATTTATCTTCTTCTTCTTCTTTTTGTAGATCCTAGGGGTCTGTTTGTGCCTCCGCATGTCGCTCTTGGGATGTCGACTCCCAGTTGTCTTTCCATCTTTTCGGAGGTCTGCCTGGGGGTCTGCGTCCTTCAGGGTTGCCTTGGAGGGCGATACGTGGAAGTCTGTCTTCTGATATTCTGTTTATATGTTCCTTCCAGTATCGCTTTCGTTGTCGTCCCCACCTCACGATATCCATCGTCTTACACATGCTTCGAATGTCGGTATTTCTTACTCGGTCTCGCAATGTGTTTCCGGTTATGGATCGGAGAGTCTCCATTTCGGAGGTTCGAAGTCGAGATTTTTTCTGGAAGTATCTGCTCCTAAGAACTATTTTTTTTCAATATACATAAATAAATTAATGTATATTGAAAAAAATAGTTCAATACTAAAAATGCTTATTATCCCCCACGTTCCGTCACTGGCGTAACTAGTAATACAAAAGGGTTGCCAGGAGTAATGATCACCATTTGCCACAAAGTTTTGAATCAAGGAGGATATAAAAAATGAAGAGAAATTTGGTTTACCATTTAACTTTGAGGTTTAATCATAGAGGAATGCTTTTCTTACATTTCCATTTCAATTAATTGCAACATTAAATACTTTTTGTAAATGTATGGAAGCGAAACATGGAACTGGCAAAGGAAGGATGAAAGCAGCGTGAACGCTGTTGAAATGCGCTCCCTCAGACGAATGTGTGGAAAATCATTGTATGACAGAATTAAAAACGACGATATAAGAAAGGAATGTAAGGCTGAACGAGGAATAATTGAAAAGATTAGGAAGAGTTCTTTGCGGTGGTATGGACATGTGGAGCGAATGGATAACGAGAGAATGACTAAGAAAATATATGTGGCGAATGTGAGAGGGAAAACAGAACGTGGACGGCCGAAAAAGACTTGGCACGATCAGATCAATCAGAACCTAAAATCTGGCGGTGTCAAAAAGCTGCGTAATCGGAGGGCATGTATGACTAGATGTATGGATGTGAAGGAGGCAAGGAGCGTATGTCAGGACAGAAGACTGTGGCGTTCCATCCTCTCTGCCTACCCCTGCGGGGAAACGGCGTGATGGTAGTAGTAGTAGTAGTAGTAGTTAAATACTTTTTGTGCATGTTTAAAATGGTAAGTAGTTTTGTTGTATAGTATCTTAGCTTTTTATATGCAAACATAAAAGATAAAGATCTCATAAAAGGATGGGTGTAAAAAAGTGCAGTGTGACCACATTTGATGATTCTATAATCCAGCAGAATATTAATTTTAAAAGATTAATATTTTATGTTTTCATAATTTGAAAAATTGCAAACATAAAGTATTGATTTTTAATTTTAGTTTTACTTGGTAAATACCAGTATTTCTTAAAATCTATTGTGACACGTGTTTCGATGCATTTCGCATCATTTTCAAACACAGAAAAGCTGTTATATATGTCTCGAATAAAAAAAAAACACCTGTCACATGCAATATTAAGCTAAGCATGTAGTGTTGTTACATTCAACAGATGGCGCTGCTATTGCGGTCAAATAAGCTCTCTTTTAAAAAGCATGTTTCTACCTGACACGGGTAAAACAACTACTGCAAGAGTATAAAAAACACGCGCGTATTCGAATGCAAAATTCGTGTCAAAATTTTAAAGCAATCGATGAACAACTCGAGGAGATTTAGAATAAACACATTTTTATTTATATAGATTACAATCACATTTTTATTTATATAGATTTTATTTATATAGATTTATCGATGTCTCTGTATTTCTCAAAAATTTCAAGGAAAATTTTCATAGTCTCCATCCTTAAAACCCTAGTTTTAAAATCAAATATTTTTAATTGACAGTTATTACTTTGCTTCGTAATGTCGGCAATTAATCATGACGGGCCGTCTAATAAATTTAAATTCTTCTGCTTTCCTGGTAGGTAAAATATATTTTTGAAAATTTTCTACACCCCTTCTTTTTAATCCCCAACGTTGCGATAAGTCTGTTACCTCCTCGTGTATCTGCCCCCCTATTCAATAATGTCTCTGAAATTCTTCTTATTTTCTTAAAAAAATAATTGATATTAATTATCTATCACAGATTTTGCGTAAATTTGACATTTGTGAAAAAATATAAAAATATTTGCAATAAAGTATATTTTGCAAAAATTGAGTACATTAAAAAGATTTTATATGTGTATTATATTGTAGATTGATTCTTTGTTATTAAATAAGGAACGAGCTTTAAAGTAAAAATGGCAGTTTCTATAACATATTAGTATTCAATAAAACGCGCTTTTTTTAAGCACTGTTTAAATCTTCATAAAGATCTTTGTCTCGAAAGCTGTGTAACTTTTAATTAATTATTGAGATGAATTGTCTCCAAAGATGTTGGCTTGGCAAACGATGAAAAGTAAATTAAAGGAATATGCGCGTATAGTAAGGTGAGCTTCTAATTAAATAGAAGAAGGGATGTAGATACATATACCTTGGTAGAAATCATTATATTAACAATTGAAAAATATTTCAAATACCAATACAAAATTTTCATTGAGACGTCGAAAAAAAGGTTTTCAGTATTTTGTTTTTCACAAATGGAAGTAAGTACAAATAAATTTATATCATATGTATATATTTATCACAGTAATATTGTACTTTTAATATTTATTATGTTTACTTACATACTTATGTATATACTTATACACACACACACACACACACACATTTGTTCAAAAGCACTCCTTACTTCCTACTCCTCCTTATTTGTACAAATATATTTTTTATGATAAAAAATTATGGTGGATATATCACTTTACACACGTATTACATTCACTTTTCCACCCATGATTGACAACCACAATGGTATTTATTGAATCCTAAGTAAAATTTGTGAGCAAAGATTTCTTCTTCTTCTCCGTCTTAATCCTCATTGCTGAGGGTTGTGACCCTTGCAGAAGCAATGACTCTTCTCCAGTTATCCCTTGACTGCGCTGCACGTAGCGCTCCAACCACTGAGGTGCCTGCTGCTGCCTTAATTTGATCGGTCCATCGTGTGGGGGATCTTCCTCTCCCTCTCTTTCCCTCCAGGCTACCGATCACAACTAGGCGTTCCAGGCTATCCTCGTTGCCACGCGCAACGTGTCCAAAGAACTGGAGAATCCGTCGGGTACAGATATTGGCCAGAGACAAGCCATCCAAGCGTAGTTCCTGGCGAATGGACTCATTGGTGCGTCTAGCTGTCCATGGAATTCGGAGCATGCGCCTCCAACACCACATTTCGAAGGCATCAATTTTTCTCCTTTCTGCTGCTTTTATAGTCCATGTTTCAGCAGCATAGAGAAAAATGGAGTGGACCAAGCTCCTGACAAGCTTCATCTTGGTGTTGTTACTCACACCCCGGTCTTTCCAAATTTTGTCTAGCTTAGACATGGCACTTTTGGCGATGGCGATACGACGTCTAATCTCTCCTTCACAAGTTCCTTCATTGCTGATTTGAGATCCAAGGAACTGGAACTCGTTTATTATCTCTAAACCTTCCAGTGAGTTCCCGAGATCACCAAACTTCTTAGATCGATCTATGATCATGATCTTGGTCTTGCTTTGGTTAATCTCTAGTCCCAGTGCCTTGCTCTCAATCTCTACTCGTTTAAGGAGATCTACCATCTCTTTTGGGTCTTTGGCCAGAAGTGTTGTGTCGTCCGCATATCGTATATTGGACAGCTTTACGCCACCAATGGACACTCCTCCATTCCATTCGTAGAGAGCCCTGCGCATGATGTATTCCCCATAGATGTTAAACAGGTCAGGGGAGAGTATGCATCCCTGTCTTACACCTTTCTCAGTGGGGAAGCTTGCAGTGTTTATGCCATTGATTCTTACGATTGCCTTACTTTGGGCATAAAGTCCATGGATGAGTTTTATCAAATGGGATGGGACTCCCATCTCCATGAGTACTTTCCACAGATGTTCCCACTTCACGCAGTCGAAAGCTTTTTTGTAATCGATAAAGCATAAAACTGTTGGCGTCAGGAACTCTCGGCTTTTTTCGATCACTTGGCGGATGTTGAGGATCTGCTCTCTTGTTCCTCTTCCTTTCACAAAACCAGCTTGTTCCTTTGGTATTTGCCATCCAATGTAACTGTGTAATCGTGCTTTTAGAACATATAGCATTATCTTGCTGGTGTGAGAGATAAGTGCTATTGTCCTATAGTTTTCACACTTTTTGGATGAGCCTTTTTTGTGAAGAGGAATGAAAACAGATTCAGCCCATTCCTGAGGCCATGTTCCCGTTCTCCATATGAGGTTGCAGAGATCCAGCACTGTTTTTATGCCCTTATCCCCTAGTTCTTTTAGAAGCTCGGCCTGTATGCAGTCATTGCCGGGGGACTTGTTGCATTTTAGTTTTTTCAGTGCATTTCGAATCTCTTCTTCCAGAATGTCGGGTTCCATGGTTTGATTCTCAAAGGAAGGACTTCCTGCTGTTGAGGTCTCGGCATATAGTCCGGAGCAGTAACCTCGCCATCTCTCCAAGACGCTGCCAATGTCCGTCAGAACGCTTCCATTTTGGTCCTCTATTGCCCATGTCTGAGGTTTGAAGGCACGGGTTAAGAGTTTAACCTTTTGGAAAAGATCCTTTGTAGTGACGCTATTCGCTTTATCTTCTATCTCAGCACAGATATCCGAAATTTGTTTATTTTTGTCTCGTCGGCAATGTCTTTGTATATCTTTATTGAGCCTAGAGTATTCTTGTTTTGCTTCTGCAGATGAGGTTCCTTTTACTCTCATCGCTTTTCGCTTTGATATCATATCCCATGTGGGGTCTGATATCCAAGATTTCCTCTTTTCATTTCTCGGCTCCTGATATTTCATTGCAGTCTTGACAATTTTCTCTTTGAGACTGTTCCAACGCTGTTCGACATTTTCTGATGAGTTTACGTTGAAATCAGCGTCTTGTTTCCTGATATCTGTGCCAAAACATTTAATTGCTGGCTCATTGAGGTTTAAAGTTTTAAACTTATCCCTTTTTATAATTTTGAACTTGGCTCTGATTTGTGCAATCAGCAGATTATGATCAGAGCCGCAATCTGCCCCAGGATAAGTTTTAACATTACTTACCGATGACCTCCAGCGGCTATTTATCATGATGTAATCAATCTGGTTGCGACATCTATCACCCGGTGATATCCATGTGTATAGGCGTCTGATGTGCTGTTTAAACCAAGTATTCATGATTGTCATTTTTTCTTCAATAGCAAATTGGATCAAACGTTCACCTCTATCATTTTGGGTGCCAATTCCATAATGGCCAACTGCACCTTCGAGGTAACTGTTTGATCCAACTTTTGCATTGAGATCACCAATAACCATTGTTATTTCTTTATTGGGTAAAGATTTGAAGCAAAGATTTGGATATACTCAAAATTTTGTAAAAAAAAAAAAATACAAGTTTTATAAAAATTGAAAATTATCTTTTCGGGCCTCTCTTTGTACGTAAAATAGTAAGGAAAGAAGCTTACAAACATTTCTATAAGGTTTCTGCTACAAAAAATGTAATAATTTAAACCAAAGATGTCGCTGAAAAAGCGACGCATAGAAGATCTCTTACATTGATGTATAAATATAATGTCCGAAATTTGAGCAGTGTGGTTGTCAATCACGGGTTGAATGGTGAATTCTACACGTGTATTAAGTGATTAGTTAAATCAGACTATGTCAGATAGTTATCCATGTAAAAATCCGAACCTCAATATTCTCCTTTATCTATGTTGTTAGATCAATATAAAAATTTGATATTTTATTTTATGCCAAAAGAGGGGATGAAGTTGTAAGACGTAAGACTGTCAGCCGAGAGCAAAGCAATGTAATTTTTACCGAGTTAAACTTTTTAATTCATCCCTCGGGCAAATTGTGAAACCTTTTAGCCTTTAATTATGCAATGTGACTTAAGAACGGCCATAAATTTATTGCGGACGTCACCTTTTATTTTGTGAATTTTTCTTTAGTAATCACTTCCATTGCATAAATTTCACCCTTTCCCCGTGCTCTAAGATTTTCGCCTTCTTCCATACTATTCTTGCTTTTACCCCTTCCGCGCCTGTCAATATTAACTCTCGCTGAATTCTGAAACCCTAACACTTTTTTTCTTCTTTTTTATTTAATTATGTGTCTACCCAAATCTAACGAAAGGGGTTATCTACGTTTCTACCTTCCTTTACAAACAATGAAAGTTAATTTGATACCGGATGTGTAATATTATAAAATTAATATAAAATATACTTATTTTGCCTATCTATTGTAGCGATGTTTCAAATGTACTTACTTATCCATATTCTCTCCTTATATGGAGCATATGGAGTCCAAAAACTGCCTCTAAACTCGGTCGGCATACCCTAGCATCCTTCCAAGTCAGGCCCGCGTCCCGAAGCTCAAACGAGAACTGCCGACGAATTGTTAGCAGTAGACATCCTAGGCAGCGGGAAGCTGATGCCTTGTAAAAGAGGCAAGCTTGATTAAGACTCTCGGGATACATGAGAAGTATTATATATGACCTAGACAACTGAATCGCTTTTTCTTGCCGACAGTTGTGACCATGGGTTGCTGCGACCTAAGCCGTATTTCCTCGTTCCATACAAAGTCAAACCACCGCACGCTAAAATTCTTCGACTAATGTTTTTTTGTATCGAACTTATTTTATTAATTTTTCTAGCCCTTATTCTCATCCGGAAATGCAATGAGCACTGCATTGAATTGATGATGATCTTGATCGTTACTTTCGAGAAAGCAAAGTGATCATTCAAGCTCTTCAAGTACCAATCCAAGGTAATATTAAATAAATATTTGAGTGAAAAATCAATCATATGTATTTTGACCTCCCTGGGAATCAATCCAGGAGCCTCCAGTAGCTAAACACACTAACCACTACACTGTGGAGGCGGAAAAAACTATTTTATAACTCTTAAAAGTATAATGAATATTTTTAATAAATTTCTTGAATGTTTTTCGCAGATACTTTGTGGCACATTTTATAACTTTATAAAATTAAACAAATTTGTTTTAATTTTGATGATGAAAAGGTTCTTGTCGAAACCAATAGGTGTACTAATAATAAAAAGTGGTTAAAACAAAGTTATTTCATTTGTTTAAAAAAAAAACAAAGTAGGTACCGTGTAAAAAAATAATGTACTATAAGTATATGCTGTCATGTTAAAAACGTTACTTAAAATGTGAAAGAATGTATTTTTTTGAAAATTATATATATATGAATGTAAAACAGTGGTAATTAATGAAACAATTTGATTTTGAATGCAAATATAAACCACGTTTCCATTCAGTCAGGCGATATAAATTTTAATTACAATCTTAAAATTTAGAATCTTTCCTCTCGGCTCAATTATTGGCCCGAGTTCGACTGCCTTGATAACGAGATCAGTCAGATCATATAATTTCTACGAGTATATTGAATTAATAATAAGGTAAATAGAAAAACTTTTAATGTACTAAAGACTACTTACAACCACTTAACCTAACCGGGAGTTCCCTGCACTTATAATATACCTAATAAAGCCCGGTGATTTATTTATAAAATGTGCCATTTTGTACATTTTATGTATAAATTATAAATTTGTACTATCATCTGTGGTTGTATTTAAACACTAAAATCATACTTCAGATCATTTTTCTGTTTCAACTACGACAAATTACTTAAAATAAAGGTGTGTGACGTCATCGTAATGACATTTTCAAAGAAAACCTATGAAATAAAACCTCGATAATTTTGGTATAAAACATGTTTACTGATGTAAATATTTTTTATCAAAGAAAATATGTTGCCTGTACCTTTGACAATGATAAAAAAATATTTAAAAAAAAATCGGTTCGAACAACCGGATCACTTTTGTGATACAAATCCAATGATATGGATTTTCTGACTTACTGGATTTGGCCCACCTTTGTTAAAAATTAGGGAGAATTTTTATTGACACATGTGTATGTATAACTAAATAGTAAAACAAGGTTAAATATAAATATTTAATTGTTTATACGATTGAATAAATACTGGGAAGACAAAGACTTATCGATCACTGCACAAAGTAGGAAAACTTTCTGTTCCTTTGAAAACATAAAAATAATCCACCACAAACGATTAAATGCATGAATTATAATTTATGTAATTACATTTTTTTACCTAAATAAATAAATAATTTTGAATATATTTAGGTAATTTTTTTTAATTTCTAATATCATGTTCTCGGACTGTACTCCGTCGTGAGAAGTTTCGAACGCCATTCCTGCAGGGGTAACGGAAAAAAGCTTTATTCTTGCGAAATAAGAAATCATCGGGCAGCGCCATCTTCACAGGAGATAATGAACAAGGAGATGAGTCAGACGCTCAGATGAGATTTGAATATTAATTGCCATTGGGAAATGAATTAACGTTTTTGTTTTCGGCCTGATTGCGGTGTTGGTGAACTGTTCACCGCCTGTGACTCGAATCAAGTTTTGTAGAGTCTTTTTAAAACCTTATAATTTGCATAAATTTATCGCGAAACCTCGGGAAAAAAATCCCATTTGAATTTTTAATTCTTGATTCGGTATTGAGGAGGTGTCGTGTACCAGGGAAAAAAGCAGTTGAAACAAAATGGTCGCCACCCTGCGCATTGTCAAATTTACAATTTTGTCTGTCAAAATATTTGCTTAGGACTGAATAGTATCTCTATCTAGTATCGTTTCTCCTGTGGACTCCCTCTTTAACACCTCACTTGAGACACGCTATACAGACGGATGCGTGATCCATACTAAATAGATTGGGTTGCTGTCCCTAACATGAAGTTTGAATATAAAATACACTTCTCGGACAGTCAGTCCCCTACTTGGAATCTATAAACTGACCGGAAGGTCCCGAAGAAGATATTGAAACTTGAATTGGTCAAGGGAGGGATAGGAGAGCAGATTATTAGAGGAGATGATATACTTATTGCAGGCCGTGAATTAGTATTAGTACAAATAGATAAACATTTTATTAAAAGTCGATAAATTACTTCTAATATGACTAAATTACTAAGATATTGTATATTTGTCATTTAGCTTCAAATCGGAATATGTAATTTTGAATCAATACGTAATAAATTTCTTTCCTAAAGCAAATCTGTTGACTGTTTACTTATGATATTTGAAATAATTAAATAAACAAATTTGTTATTACAAGTCTGACCGAATCTTTGGAGCTAATAGAGATATGTATAATGTACTTATACATTATCAGTGGATTTACCAATATCCCCTTAAGGGACGGTAGGGTGAGGGTACCAGACTTGCGAAGGGTAAATGGTTAGGACAGTGTTGTCTTTGTAAGCAATGGCAACCGGTCAAGTAAATATAACGCAAGATAATGGAGTAGTTCTGCACAAACACAAGGAGGTATATTAGATGAGTCTCTACTCCAATCACCCTTCGTGTTATGATTACCTGGTATGTACGTGAGCAATTAAAAGGAATAACATGGAAATAAACAAGTGTATAAGAAAATAACTGATAAGTACATAGGATTTATGCATACTTCAATAAAATTATCTGCGTCTTAGTTATTTAATATATTTATTTATTTAAACTTCATGTACAGAAAAGAAATAAGTACTTTGGCGGGCTTATTGCTAAAAAGCAATATCTTCCAACAAACCAAAAACAGACGAGTGAAACGAAAACAAGTGAAATCAAAACGTTTGATACCATATAGAGATGTTTGCAATCAGAGGGTAGATAGTACTTGAACATTTAAAAAATCTAAAATTATAATTTGATGATAATAACGAAGGCAAAGGAAAAAGGGAGTTTAGGGAAGGAGGTAGAGGGAAAAACTAAGGGAGGAGGTTTGATGGACAGTTAGGATTCTAATGATAAATAGTAATATCTCAGACGTTTCTTAAAAGTTTCAACGTCGAATTACAACGTTGAAAAAATATCGCGGTCTTATTGTTATTTCTGCAAGAGTATAGGAGTATGGAGGTAACCAAGCTTACTGCGCAAAAACAAACAAAACCAAAAACCAAACAAACTCTACCGCAGCCCGCTGAAACTGTTGATTTGGAATTCAAATCGCGCTCCTCGCCTTTTCTTCATATAATATGGAGGGGTGACACCTCTGCAACGAGCTGCGAGCCTGGAAAAATCGCAAGAGTACCAATGTTTTATTTTTCATTCTATCCTATTAGACAGTCAGATTTTCTGGCAATGGAACGGCACGTGAGAAGTTACGTGACATTTTTTTTTGTAATCCAAAAAAAATACGATCAGTCTGCTATTCACATTAATTCTAAAAGTAAATTGAATATACCGCTCATTTATAAAACGCGAAATGATGTCTTAGTATTAGATATAAGATTCGTACGGGCATTTCGATGTGGAACTGCGTTTTATATTATAAAATAATAACTATAGCTTTTTTCACAATTATTTTATTTAACCAGTGACCGGTTTTCGTCGTTACCGACTTAAAATCAGTTTGATAAGGTAAGCAGAGAGAATAGAAAGCCACACCAATCTGTCCTTGCAATTTATATATACACACACACACACACACACACACATACATATATATATATATATATATATATATATATATATATATATATATATATATATATATATATATATATATATATATATATATATATATATATATATATATATATATAAATATACAAATATATTTATTAACACATAAATTAAATTTTTTATTTATTTATTTATTTAAGCCGCACTCTCCGTCTTTCGTCTTGCCAAAAAGGCAATATATTTTATTCCCTGAACCAAAAATGTATGAAGTGAGAACTTTATGAGTATTACGGTATGATATATTATGGTGGTGGGTATTATTGACTCCAGATTTGAGAGAAATTCTGTTTTCAGGAATGAGAAATACCAATGAAAAAAAATCTAAAACTATCCACTGATACATTTGGTTGGAATAGAATATATCGCGTTACAATTATAAAATTAAATGGAACTGTCAGAATTGATTTAAAATATTGACACATTTATTTACTTTAATGTAAATAAGCCTTAAATATAAATTAAAGCTTATATACCTTTATTTTATTTATCTGCATAACATACTATTTCTGTTGTATGTTTAAAATCCGCCTCCACAGTGTAATGGTCAGCACGCTCGGCTACTGTTCTGGAGGATCTTGGTTAGATTCCCGGGATATGAAATAAATTAATGTGATTTTTTCACTCTAATATTTATTTAATATTACCCTTGACTGATACCTGAAATAAAGGGCTG